>NC_042999.1:154221029-154276029 GCF_006345805.1 Octopus sinensis
ATCAGATGGAATTCATTGAGAGATGGTGGGGTTTTCTGCAGCCAGACACTGTTTCCTGTCATCTTCCCTCACCTGTTTCCAAGTAACAATTCCCATGGCAAGCTAGGTTTCCACTGAAGAATGGAAATGAATGCCAGTCATACTCACAACTCTCACATGGTGTCAAGACAAGCACACACACACACACCATATGTCATCATCATCATCATCGTTTAACATCCGCTTTCCATGCTAGGATGGGTTGGACGATTTGACTGACGACTGGCAAGCCAAATGGCTGCACCAGGCTCCAATCTTGATCTGGCTTCACCACTTCATCCCAGGTCTTCCTGGGTCTACCTCTTCCAAGGAGAAATTATGACAAACTTTATTAGCTTACAGCTGTTTCTGCTACAAAATTCAATGCACTCAAAGCTGAATGCTTGTATATCAACCTATAGCTTCATCAGAGCTTCAGAAATATATATAGCTTTATGAGCTTCTTGCAGTTTCTATCAATAAAATCTATTCACAAGGCTGTTTAGCCCTATTCACAAGACTGTTTAGCCTAGGGCTATAGTAGAGAACATTTGCTCAGGGTTCCATGTGGTGAAACTGAAGCCAAACTTATGTAATTGGGAAGCAAACTTTTAACTATACAACTAGACCTATAAATTTTTATTACCACTAATTATACTTTGCAGCTGTAGGTTTACTTCTGTTAATTCTTGGAGCAAAGGTCATATGTATCATGTTGCATCCACCTTCATGAAGTAGAATATAGATTTAGTAAAACATATCAGCATTTCCTTAACTGATTTATAAGCTGTTGTGATAAATAAGGTTAACTACTTCAATAAAATATAGTTTATGACATGTAACTTCTCCCATACTGTCTTGTACTCTTTCCATCTGCATTTATTTTTTTATCTTTTAGTCCAGAGAGAAGATTGTACCTATAGAGTGTTCAGGCTAAATTTGATTTCAGCATGGTCCCAGGCAAATGACTGAAACAAGTAAAAGAAAAGAATATATCGAAAAATAAAAGTATTAAAAAAAACAAAAAAAAACTATAGGTACAGGCATGGTTGTGCGATAAGAAAGCTTGCTTCCCAACCACATAGTTCCGGGTTCAGTCCCATCTTGGGCAGGTGTTTTTACTATAGCCTCGGGCCAACCAAAGTCTTGTAAGAGGATTTAGCAGACAGAAACTGAAAAAAGCTTGTCATATATATATATGTGTGTGTGTCTGTATGTCCCCCACCATTGCTTGACAACCAATGTTGGTGTGTTTCGTTACCAACCCGAACCCGACTGAAACCAGCTCTGGCTCTGAGTACAAAAGTCTTGTCTTCATAAGTTTTGAAATAAAATCTTCCACCAAACTTTAGTCATAATTTATGCTCCTAACACTAGCTGAATGATTAAGTTATTTTACTAAATTCTTTGTTATATTAAAAATAATTGAAAGAAACACACAGCATCTCAAAAAAAAATACAGTAATAAAAGGGTTAACCTATTCTAAATGCTCAGTAAATTACTCCACAAAACAGCAGTGGTTTATTATAGAGGGAATACTTTGTGCAAAGCCAGTTCCACTTTTTGGTCCTTCGAACTCATATTGGTCTGGTGCAACAAGTGCAACGAACCCAATGGTTATGAAGTTATAGGATTTGTATGGAGTTAGCTTGTCTTAGATGAGGGGCTAAAAAGCTGCAGGACTTCATGGGACCTGGATCAGTTGGAGTGTCTGTGAGCAACTTTCTTCGATAACAGGCAAACTAACTCATTGTTGAGACTCTAACCAGTACATTTACTGAGTTAGGTTAGATTTAGGAACAATAGCGAGTAAGAAGTGGTTCTACATTCCTCAAAACCCTGAAACTTCTTAAACAGGTCCCCCACCCACCCACTACCAGATGCAGTTTAAAATCAAACCCAGGACAAATTGATACTGAATCGTCAATACTAAATTTTTTTTTGGCTAATAATCCTGAAAGGATGAAATGCAACATTGACCTTTGAACTCAAACATATTTACATGACAGACAGCTGCCCATTCTCATTTACCTTGAGATGTGATACTGAGCACACCTGCAGTTTTCTTTAATAGCTTACACTAATAATCAATTCCATGAATCTGAACACCATTTAACGGAGATAATAAAGAGATGAAAAGCTTGTTAGATTTTCTAAACGTATTTAAAGTTTCTATTTAACAATTAATGAAACAGTAATAAAAGATAAATTGGTAGACTTCAATGAAGTAATTAATATTGTACGTACTTTTTATCTTATTTTCCACATGGCATTTTCATCCATTATTCATTAAGTATCCCGAAATATGCTTACAAATTTCTCATTAGTCGAACAGACAGTCTTGAGCAATCTCTCTTTCTTGCAGGAAAAATTTGAAGTTGGCTAATTTCTTCCTGCATTATTTATAGGTTTTAGGATAGTGACCTCGTAGAATTGCTAATGTATTAGACAAAATACTGAGTAGCATATTTTCTGGCTCTTTACATTCCGAGTTCAAATCTCACCATGGACAACTTTGTCTTTCCTGCTTTTGGATCATCATCATCATCGTTTAACGTCTGTTTTCCATGCTATCATGGGTTGGCCGGTTTTACCAGGGTCTGAGAAGCCAGGAGGCTGCACCAGGCTCCAGTCTGATCTGGCAGTGTTTCTACAGCTTGATGCCCCTCCTAACGCCAACCACTCCGTGAGTGCAGTGGGTACTTTTTACGTGCCACTGGCACAGGAGCCAGAGGAGGCTGGCAAACGGCCACGATCGGTTGGTGCTTTTACATATCACCGACACAGACGCCAGTCAGGCGATGCTGGCATCTGCCACATTCGAACGGTGCTTTTTACGTGTCACCAGCACATAAAATAAAGTACTGACATACTCTTCTCTGAAAATTTCAGACCTTAGAAGCTTGCTTCCCAACCACACGATTCCAGGTTCAATCTCACTGTAAGGCATCTTGAGCAATTGCCTTCTACTATAGTGCTGGACCAACTAAAACCTTTTGAGTAAATGTTGTCAACAAAAACAAAGTGTGTGTGTATGTGTTATGTTTGACCTTGCCACTGCTTGACAACCAGTGTTGGTGTGTTTTTGTCCCAGTTATTTAGTGGTTCAGTAAAAGAGACCTGTAGAATAAGTACCGGGCTTTAAAAAACAAAAAAGTACTGAGGTCAATTTGTTTGACTATACCCCTCAAGGTGGTGCCCCACCATGGCCGCAGTCCAATGAGTAAAACAGGTAAAAAAAAAAAAGAAAATCCACCACAAACTATCTCTAGTGTCTGCACTACATCACTCTACTAATCTTAACATTTATCTTTCACTAACACCCACAAATAAGCCATTCACTTATTTGGTATTAAACTAATGTGGATGCACAATGGCCCAGTGGTTAAGGCAGCAGACTTGCGGTTATAGGATCATGGTTTCAATTCCCAGACTGGGCGTTGTTTATTGAGCAAAAACACCAGGGATGGTGGCAAACCCTGCTGTATTATTTCCCCACAAAATTTCTCTCACTCTTTCTTCCTGTTTCTATTGTACCTGTATTTCAAAGAGCCGGCCTTGTCACACTGAATCTCCCTGAGTACTACGTTAAGGGTACACGTATCTGTGGAGTGCTCATCCACTTGCATGTAAATTTGCACAAGCAGACTGTTCCGTTGATTGGATCAACTGGAACCCTCGTCGTTGCAACCGACGAAGTGCCTTGATTAAACTAATGAGAGAGCCTTCTATGCTCTGCTAGGAATAACCACACTATTGTTTTAAATGAGGAAAAAAAAACACAAGATAATATAATCCTCCATACCTTTAAAAAATGTAACATGGTCACAGCTGTTGTGTGTGTGTATATATATATATATATATATATATATATATATATATTTTATATAAATTAGAAAAAAAAACACCTTTTATCAATTCAATTATGAAAAATTAAATTATACCATTTAGAAAAATTACATATTATATAGAAAGATCAAATATAAGATAAAGCATATAATGATGATTAAGTAATGTGCAAAATAATAATTAAAACGTAATTTATATTTTCTCTTTTTTTTTCTCTTTTACTTGTTTCAGTCATTTGACTGCGGCCATGCTGGAGCACCGCCTTTAATCGAGCAACTCGACCCCGGGACTTATTCTTTTTGTAAGCCCAGTACTTATTCTATCGGTCTCTTTTGCCGAACCGCTAAGTAACGGGGACATAAACACACCAGCATCGGTTGTCAAGCAATGCTAGGGGGACAAACACAGACACACAAACAAACACACATATATATATATATACGACAGGCTTCTTTCAGTTTCTGTCTACCAAATCCACTCACAAGACATTGGTCGGCCCGAGGCTATAGCAGAAGGACACTTGCCCAAGATGCCACGCAGTGGGACTGAACCCGGAACCATGTGGTTGGTTAGCAAGCTACTTACCACACAGCCACTCCTGCGCCTATATATATATTATATTTTGTGAAATTTGATTTAATATTTCTAAATTGAATTTTTCCCTTTAAGTTTGGAATAATATTCCCTCATATTATATATATATATATCTATACATATATATATATATATATATATATATATATATATATATATATATATATATATATATATATAACGTATACATACAATGGGTTTCCTTCAGTTTCTCTTTACCAAATCCACTCAGGAGGCTTTGATCGACTTGGCTATTGTAGATGTGCCCAAGGTGCCATGCAATGGGACTGAACCCAAGACCACATGACAAGGAAGTAAACTTCTAATCACACAGCTATGCCTATGTTGGTAGATTAAGTACTATCATTATTGCCTGGTCCCAGGTCAGCCCTAATGAAGCAGATCTGTGACCAGTCATTTCAGCCATGACCACTCTGTCTTTTTTCCCTACATGCTGTACATTGAGGACCACATTATCCGATGCCTTTTACTAAGTTGGTAGCATGTAATTTGAGCAAGATTTAGCTGTTATTTTTAACAGGCCCAGCAGCTTGTTAGCTCAGTCAGCACAACCGTTTGTAGTCAGTGTCATTAGAACATTTGTGAGATGTCTGGTTTTAATAAAAAAGTTAAAATACCAAAAATATATCTTTCCTTTCCTTTGGGATGGGGGGAGGGCACTTAATCTGAAAACAATATTGATCTTTCCTAATCTTCTTAATGTCATTATTTTATTAAGCAATTAATTAGTCATTAGTAGTTGAAACTGTGTTGTAATCTACTTAGAATCCAAAATGTTTAATTACTTATACACAATCAGAATCTCAATCAAATCAAAATCAAAAATGGAAATTGTAGTTGTGGCCGGTGCCAGTGCTGCCTGACTGGCTCCCGTGCTGGTGGCACATAATAAGCACCATTCATGCGTGGGTCATTGTCAGTGCGGCTTGACTGGCTCCCCATGCTGATAGCACGTAAAAAGCATCATCCAAACATAGCCGATGCCAGTGCCACCTGACTGGCTCTTG
Organism: Octopus sinensis; assembly: GCF_006345805.1. NCBI lineage: Eukaryota > Metazoa > Mollusca > Cephalopoda > Octopoda > Octopodidae > Octopus > Octopus sinensis. The sequence goes on from NC_042999.1 coordinate 154,226,520, forward strand.
CACCAGTGGCACATAAAAAGCACCCACTACACTCTTGGAGTGGTTGGCATTAGGAAGGGTCCAGCTGTAGAAACATTACTAGATCAGACTGGAGCCTGGTGCAGCCTCCTGGCTTGCCAGTCTTCAGTCAAATTGTCCAACACATGCTAGCATGGAAAGCAGACATTAAGCAATGATGATGAGGAGTAAAATTTATAAAAGAAACGTTGTAGAAAGCAAAACAACTGAGTAAGTAATTGGCAGGGATTTTTTTGTTCATTTTCTTCCTGGAAAGGGTGTTAATTTTTAAATATTTTAAAGTCTGTTTTACGCCATTTCATCTCTCATTAATCTCATGCTATTTTTGGCTGGTGTTTCACAAACTTAACTTGCATTCCATCAATTGTACCAATGAGGGTTCCAGTTGATCCAATCAACAGAACAGCCTGCTCTTGAAATTAACGTGCAAGTGGCTGAGCACTCCACTGACACACATACCCTTAACTCTTTTGATACCAACCCATCTGAAATCGCCTCTGGCTTTGAAGTACAAACGGCTTGTTTTCAGAAGTTCTGAATTAAAATCTTCCACCAAACCTTAGTCACAATTTATGTTCCTAAAATTAGCTGAATGATAATTAAGTTATTTTACTAAATTCTTTGCTATATTTAAAATTAATTGAAAGAAACACAGAGCATCTCAACAGAAATATGGTAACAAAAGGGTTGAAGTAGTTCTCGGGGAGATTCAACAAGATATTGAATGTGACAAGGCTGACTCTTTAAAATACAGCTACAACTCATTTTTGCTGAGTAGACTGCAGCAATGTGAAATGAAGTGTCTTGCTGAAGGACACAATACGCTTCCATGAATTGGACTCACAACTTTACAATCATGACCCAGACACCTTATTGTTTGATTGGTATTCTATGGTGTCCTTTTTACAGCTCCAAGATAGAATTGTTTAAAACAGCCCCACTTGCGCAAATTGGAAGACAGAGATATTCCTGGTAGTTGGAACAATAAAGGATATTAGCAGCAGTACAAGGTCTCTGGCCATAGCTTTTGTCACACTGGTCCTTTTACAATTGCTGTATGGAGTTGAAAGTGGGGCAGTTGGTAAACAAGTGTGGTTGATAGACAGACAAGGAAGCACATCATCATTTAACGACTGTTTTCCAAGCTAGCATGGGTTGGACAGTTTGACATGAGCTGGCAAGGCCAGGATCCACATCAGGTTCTATTGTCTGTTTTGCATTGGTTTCCACAGCTAGATACCCCTCCAAATGCCAACCACTTAAGAGAGTGTAATTAATGCTTATTACATGACACCATCACCAGTGATTTTTAATTAGCACCAGAGAGAGAGAAAATCATTAGAAAGTTAGACAAAAAAACTTAGTAGTATTTCTATTGGCTCTTTATGTTCTGAGTTCAAATCTGGCCAATTATAGCTTTGCCTTTCATCTCTTCAAAATTGATAAAATAAAATACCAGTCATGTACTGGGAGCATGTGTGGATATGTATGCATGTGAAAGTGTTTATGTATTCACGTGTGTCAGTGTGTGTATATGTTTGTTCATGTATGTGTATATGCATTGATACATACACACAAATGTATGGTGGTTCATCAGTTACAATGTTACACTATTTCTTCCGGCTCTTTATGTTTTGGGTTCAAGTCCAGCCAAGGCCAATTTGGTCTTTCATTTTTTCAAAGTCAATCAAATGCAGTCAGTTGTATACTGGGAGTATGTAATTGTATGCGTATGAATGTGCTTACGTCTTTATATTTGTGTGTATTTCTGGTTCTGTATTCATGTATGTGTGTGCTCATGCAGGCAGACAAAAGTATGGTCATTCAACAGTCGGAATAATATTTTCCTTGCATTGAGATCTTTCAAAAATCACTTTTTACTCACAAGCATTTTGCTTTGGCATCCTAACAGAGAAAATATTTCAATTAATTTTCCATTGGTTCCGAAAACCAGTGACCATGTTCATTAACCATTCCAAGACATTATGCAGTTCATGTGGAATTTAGATTACTAAAACTAATTTAATACCTTCAGACTGATTTCCATGTATCCCATGTATTGTTCAGATAAACTTGCTCCATAGTCATTAAGTCAGTTTGAATCTCATTACACTTTGTAACCGAGGTTAATTACATCTTGCTGTCAGTGCCTACAGACCAAAGTAGATATCTACTTCAACCTCCACCACCACCATCACCATCACCACCATTCTTTAACTTGCTTTGTTTCTCTTCTGCATTTCTCAGTTCATTTAACATTGGTAACGTCTGAGAAATTCATGAGTATTTATTCAACCTTAGTTTGCTGTCCTTTGGTTAGAAACATGGTATTTTCCAGCATACGAGTTGAATTCTTCAAAATTTGCAGTCAAAAAACAAAAAGGGAAATTGTATTAAAAAGGGCATCGAGCTGTAAAACCTGCTTTAATATTCCTCTAACCCATTCTAGCATAGAAAAACAGGCATAAAACAAACAAATGAACTCCTTACATGTATATCATACTAGTATATGACCTACATGTTTACATGTATAAAAATAGACTGGTGCTCACTTGGTCACAGCAAGGAGTGTTTCTAGTTGGCCTGATGAATGGAACAACCTGCATGTGAAATTAACATGCAAGTGGTTTGAGCACTCCACAGACATGTGTACCCTTAATTAGTTCTCAAGGAGAGCCAGTGTGACACAGAATGTAAAAGGCTGAGTTGGCTCTTTGAAAAACTAGTAAGCTAAGTAAAATCACTGTCTGTAGTGTTTACTTGCACCACTTTATATTCTCAGTTCAATTCCTACTGAGGTCAGCTTATACTATTCATACTTCTAAGATCATTAAACTAAAGTTGATTTTATGTTTTTGGCACTGTGTCCATGCTGGCGCTGTCTGTGCTGGCACCACATAAAAAGTACCTGTACCAGCACTACATAAAAAAAGCATCTGTGCTCTTTGCATGCTTCTAGCACAGGTGCCCTTTGCATACCTCTAGCACAGATGCTTTTTTTATGTAGTGCTGGTACAGGTACTTTTGATGTGGTGCCAGCACAGACAGCGCCAGCATGGACACAGTGCCAAAAACATAAAATCAACTTTAGTTTAATGATCTTAGAAGTATGAATAGTATACGCTGACCTCAGTAGGAATTGAACTGAGAATATAAAGTGGTGCAAGTAAACACTACAGACATTTTGTCCAATGTGTTTACCATATGTAGCAATTTACCATTGTTGCGATGGTGATGGAGTCAGCACCAAGTCTGATTAAATTTAGGTCATTGTCTGTTGGAAAAACAAAGGAGTCAGTCCAAATGCATTATGTCCAGTTTCCATCCCTTCTATCTATTGTGACTATTTCTTATTATATATATATATATATATATATATATATATATATGTATATGTATATGTATTTATTATTGTCTGGGGAGAGTCTCTTTTAATGCCTTATTACTTAACACTCTCCAGTTCGATTTCCACTCATTTACTCTTTACTCCCTTTTACTTGTTTCAGTCATCTGACTGCAGCCATGCCGGAGCACCACCTTTAGTCAAGCAAATCGATCCCAGGACTTATTCTTTGTAAGCCTAGTACTTATTCTATCGGTCTCTTTTGCCAGAACGACTAAGTGACGGGGACATAAACACACCAGCATCGGTTGCCAAGCAATGCTCGGGGGACAAACACAGACACAAACATACACACACACATATATATATATACATACATATGACGGGCTTCTTTCAGTTTCCGTTTACCAAATCCACTCACAAGGCTTTGGTGAGCCCAAGGCTATATTAGAAGACACTTGCCCAAGATGCTACGCAGTGGGACTGAACCCAGAACCATGTGGTTGGTAAGCAAGCTACTTATCATACAGCTACTCCTGCGTCTATTTATTCATTTTTTCTAAACTTTTCAAGTAAAAACAACTATTGAAAAGGTTGCAAGGTGCAATGAAAATTTTAGAAAATAATTTAGTAAATGAGTGGAAATCGAACCAGTGAGTGCGTTAAGTAATAAGACACTAAAAGAGAAAGACTCTCCCTAGACAATAAAACCTGCTTCAACACATGAATTCACATAAAGAAACTTGCAAATAAATTACAAAAATATGAAATATATGTACTCATTCAATTATTTGTTTACTTGTTTCCATTAGACTGTGGCCATGCTGGGGTACCATCCTGAATTTTAGTTGAATGAATCGACCCCATTACTGATTATTTTTTAAAGCCTGGTACTTATTCTATCAGTCCTTTCTGCTGAACCACTACATTATGTGGATGTAAACACACCAACATGGATTTTCAAGTGGTTGTGTGTGAGGCTTCTTTCAGTTTCCATCAACTAAATCCATTGAAGGCTTTGGTCAGCCCAAGGCCAAAGTAGAAGACACTTGCCCAAGGTGCCACGCAGTGGGACTGAACCTAGAACCATGTGGTTGGGAAGCAAGCTTCTTACCACATAGCCACTCTTGCACTATATATATTTGTAATAATTGTACAGAAACATATTGTTGGAACAGTCTTAGCATCATTATAAATTATTCAAAACATTTCCATTTTGGAATTCTAAATTTATTCTTTCCTTCTTTGTTCTCGTTGCAGATATTCAAAGTAATGAAGAGAGGAAATATGTACAGAATTCTTGGAGACATAAAATATATGTAAGTATATAACTGCAATAATTGGCATCAAATGAATAAAACCATAGGTATTCCTGAATAAAAAGAAAGCAACATATTTAATCACTGAAACTAGAATCAGTAATTAATGATGATAATAATTAATAACCCGAAGGCACATGGAATTTCGTTATGCAACTATAATATACTATAAAGCATATTAAATGTTTTTATAAGTCAACACCACGTCCTGCTGTGTTAGCAGTGCTCTTTACATTATTTTGTTAAAGTTATTTAGGCATAGGAGTGGCTGTGTGGTAAGTAGCTTGCTTACCAACCACATGGTTCCGGGTTCAGTCCCACTGCATGGAACCTTGAGCAAGTGTCTTCTACTATAGCCTCGGGCCGACCAAAGCCTTATGAGTGGATTTGGTAGAGAGAAACTGAAAGAAGCCCGTCGTTTATATATATATATATATAAAGAAGAATAAAGTGTACGTTCAAACACAAAAGAGATACCCGAAAAATAGGATATCTGACTTGCTAGAAAGAGCAGTTAAAAACTCCAAGCCACCAATTCGTAACTAAGAATTTTTCGATGAATATTCTTGCTACCCTAAGATTTTAATATATGTATATATATATATATATGTGTGTGTGTGTATGTTTGTGTGTGTGTTTGTCCCCCCAACATCACTTGACAAGTAATTCATATGAATGTGAAAGAAAGACAGCTAACAATAAATAAAGGGTGATGGTAAAATTAGTAAAAAGAGGAACCAAAAATAGACAGATTCAAATGCAATGGCAACCCTCTTCATACAAGCCGTAAGATGGGAGAGAGCCTGAATGATAGTAGGGAAATACATAGAAAAGGGAGAGCAATTCATATGAATGTGATGGTCAGGAGACACACAAATGAAGATGATACACATTCCAATCTCCTTCGCCATCAATAATTTATATTTGTTTTTCCCCCCATGCTTGCAGCAGGTTCTCTTCAGTATAGCGCTTATATAAACAAAGCAGAAATAATTAAATTTTACAATGATTAATAATTGTTTTATTTTAGTGAGAAGGCTGTTTGAATTTTTCAACAGTCATTCGAGCTTTGTATCAGTTAAAATGTCTAAAAATTCCCCAAGAACTGATGCAGGTGTGGTAAGAAGATTGCTTCCCAACCGCATGGTTCTGGGTTCAGTCCCACAGCATGGAAATTTGGACGTCTTCTATAGCCTTGCGAGCAGATTTGGTAGACAAAAACTGAAAGTGTGTGTGTGAGACCACAGCTTGACAAGTATGGATTTGTTTACATCCCCTGTAACTTAGTGGTTCAGCAGAGTGAGCATGACAAATACCAGCCTTAAAAAGAAAAATATGAAGCACTGGAGTCAATTTGCTCGACTAAAAATTATATTATTCAAGGCAGTGCCCCAGCATGGCCACAGTCTAATGACAGAAACAAGTAAAAGGTAAAAGAAAAATATGCCCTGTACTTGGTAATCATTGGAAACATACCAAACAGTCTTATTTCCTTCTAAGGAATCTGAACATGGTTCTTTAAAGATAATCTTACTGCAAGTAACAGCAGGTTTCCGAATCGTATAAATGGATGTTTTGAATATTTCTGTTTTCCATAAAGAATCATTAAAAAAAAAAAAAAAAAAAAACCCTGAATTTACAATTCTATTTAGAATTATGAATACAATGGAGCATTCTTTCACTTTTCTCTGTCATTTCTGACAGCTATCCTGGAGACTCTTACTGAAAAGATATATCACTTCCAGATTCCTCATATATTCCATACAGCCTGCATATAATGATATTCCTGCTACAGGCCGTTTCTACAGTATTACAGCTCTCATTATATTGCTCAGGATTCCGTTTTACATACACACAATATCACATAATGAACAAGAAACAGAACTATTGCTATGTGGCACTGCTAGAAATAGAAGTCATACCTCCCTAAAATCACATCCTACAGTCTTAAAAAAGAAATGAGAATTATGTAGCTCTTCTACAGCAAGAAACCTGTTCTGCTTTGATCCCTTGTATGTTAACCCCCTCATCTGAGTATAAAGGGCCCCTACCATGAGTATGCTGCTGCTGCAAAAAGGAAACAATTCATGCAGTAATGTAATCGGCATTAGGAAGGGCATCCATCTGTGGAAACCATGTCAAAACAATGGAGCACAATGTAATCTTTAGAACTGTCAGATCCTGTGAAACCATTGAACCCATGCCAGCATAGAATATGGATTGTTTAAATAATGATGATGATTATGGCTACCAATATAAACAAGTGATGTCTTGACAAGATCACAAAGATAATGTTTACCACCCTCCACAAAACCACTAATACATGTATATATAAGTATGTGCAGGTATGCAGGTATACAAGTGCATGTGTTTGTCAGTATGATAGATAATGCGAAAATATGGGATTACCATTTTGATGGTATCATTGTGCACTTAGTCTGTTGAACTGATTTAACATCATCACCAGGCACTGGGACGTCTTTACCAGAGACTACTCTATTGCAGATACTTAAAAGGTTATAGTTTTAATATTGCTCCAGTTGCATACACTGGATTTTATTCAGCCTGGCAGCTTTTTGCAACATCAGTGAATGGGTTACTCAGTTTTCTATGTATTGGAGAAGACAAATCTCATCTGAACATGAGGTTTGCTGTGGGCACATCACTGACAAGGCTCAAAAGGGCCAAAATGCATATAGCATATTCACAAGCTATTGCCAAGAAGACTTTTCATCTTCCACTGATATATACTACTGTTTTTGCTTCATGTTTTATTTTTATATTTTTAACATAGCACATCAATAGAAAATTTTATCTCGGATGAAAACCACTGTATCTTGCTTACTCCCCACCACAATCCTGGCTAAGGGGACTGTTTTTTTTTGTCTTGCTAGTTACTTGGTGTTAGTAATGGTACCATGCAAAAAGTACCAGTGCTGGTGCCACATAAAAAGCACCCAATACACTTTGCAAAGTGGTTGGTTTTTGGAATGGCATCTAACTGTAGAAACTATGCCAAAACAGACAGCTGGGGCCTGGTGAAGCCCTTGACCGTACCAGCTCCTATCAAACCGTCCAACTCATGCCAGCATGAAAATCCAACAATGTTTATACACAAACACTGTATATACACCTGCTTCAATCAAGTACAACGTATTATCAAGCATGTGTACACACACACAGACATACACCTGTTTGAAGTATTTACATAAAATTTTGTAACACAAAGACACCTGTTTGTAATTTTTTGTATAAAATTTTTAATATGAACAAATGCCTTACAAAGTGTAAGGCATGAAATATTGTCATATATACACATACACACACGTCTGAAGTATGCATAAAATAACAGGCCTATTCTTCTAAAGTGTGTCTGTAGAATATTCTTGTACAGATATATACACACCCAATTTCAAGTCTATAACGTATTCATCCTAATGTTTGTTTGAAGTGTATATACATCAATTATTCTCATAGATACCTACAAATAACATTTAATAATCTTAACCTTTTATGAATATAATCATTCATTCATAAAACCTGTTTTATCAAGAATGCATTATGTAATCTCAAGCAGTGCTAATTCTTTACCTTCACATAATGAAGTTTATGAAAGTCTTTTATAAATCATTGTTAAGTGAGGTTATATATATCTTTATATATAAAAGTCAAGTTGTGTGTCTGTCTCCTACGATTTAGATTCCTAACTACTACCACATTTTGCGGTGCAGTTTAACCAAAACCGGGTATCTTATAGTCGTAATTCATATTGAGCCCTTCTGGATATTAGCGCGCGTCTACGATGAGTCTACGATTTAAAAAAAAAATACCATCATTTTTTTTCCATTTTAATGCATTTTTTCGCTATTATATAAGGGAAGTAAGTCTCTAAAAATGTCTACGATGAGTCAACGATTTAAAAGAAAATTTACCATCATTTTTTTCCCATTTTTGATGCATTTTTTTCCTATTTTGTGGCTATAACTCTCTAAAAATGCTTATATAGTTATTTCCCTTACAAACCCGAGCAACGCCGGGCGATACTGCTAGTATATATATAATCCTTTAACATCTATTTTCCTATGTTTATATAGGTCAGACATTTGAATCAGATCATTTATAGCCAAATGCCCTTCCAGTTGCCAACCTTCACCTGTTTCCAAGCAAAGTAATATTTTCCCATAGTCATGTTTTTCACAGAAAACGAGAAAATGACTAAACCTGCTTGTATGACAATGATGCTCCTTTACAAACATCACATGATGTCTAGAAAAGGATACATACAAACACACACAAGTATATATGATGGGTTTCTTTCAGTTTCCATCAACCAAATCAGCTCACAGAGTTTTGATAGGCCCGGAGCTAAAATAGAAGACACTTGCCTGAGGTGCTGCACAGAAGGACCAAACCCAAGACCACATGGTTGGGAAGCAAGATTCTTAACCACACAGCCATGTCTGCACCTATATACATTTAACAGGCTTCTTTCAATTTCCATGCCTCTGCCCCTTTTGTGTGTGTGTGTGTGTGTGTATGCATGCATATGTATGTGTATGATACAACTGAAATCAGATATAAGAGCAAAAAGCAACCCAGATTGAGTTAATGAGAATTTCAGTAGAATCAGCTGACTTCTGAAAGGCACACAGAAGACTCATTGGATAACTGAGTACTCCCACACTGGACACTCTGAAAATACAGCTAAGTGGTGGTGGGGGTGTCACTTTAGAGTGGGTTCAATCCACACTTAACTGTGCCCTGAAGAATGATAAATGAATTGCAACGAACAAGGAATTCAGAGCCATGCAAATATGCATGATATGCACTATTTCTCTGATGCAATAAAAACTCTTTACAGCACCAATCTATGGCACAATCTTCTCTCTATATATAAACGGCAGTTTGTCTGTGTGTGTTTCTGTGTGTCTGTTAGGTTGTACCCTCACCCTGACCACATCTTTCAACCGATTCTGATGAAACTTGACACACACATAGCCCAATGTCATAATTCAAAACTAACGCAGCGAAAATTTTGAAAAGTTCCCCCAGTTCTGAAAAAAATCGATAAATTCGACATGGGGTCGAGAATGAGAAACACAAACCACAGACTGTCTAGGGGACGCAACTCGACCTTTTTAACTAAAAAAAATTTACCATCATTTTTTTTCCATTTTTTGGCTATAACTCTCTAAAAATGCTTTATAGTTATTTCCCTTACAAACCCGAGCAACGCCGGGCGATACTGCTAGTTTATAATAAATATCAACCTAATCCTCTCTACTCAATGTGCTGAGTTCTACACCAGATAAAGTTTGCACTGCATAAAATAGATGTTAATTTTTTCATTAATATAAGGCAGCGTGCTAGCAAAACCATTAGTATGCCAGGCAAAATGAATAGCAATTCATTGAATTTTATATTCTGAGTTTAAATTCCATCAGGGAAAACTGACTTTCAGCCTTTTGGGGTCAATAAAATAGTACCTCAAAGTACTGAAGGCTGGTCTCCAGACACTGAACCTTATGAAGGAGATGACAAAGGAGCAAGATATCTGGCACAATTCTGTACTCAAGAAGACCCATCTGCCACTGGAGAATTAATACTAGTGCTACATAAAATAATAAAACGTACCTAGGACACACTGTGGAATGGTTGGCATTAGGAAGGGTATTCAGCTTTAGAAACCATGCCAGAACAGGCGTTCTACTCATACCAGCATGGAAATCGGACATTAAACAATGATGATAACTAAGCATGGGGAGGGGGTGGTCAATGTAACTGACCATCCTTTTCCCTAAGTGAAAATTCGAATTTTTTCCATTAACCCATTCATGCCAGTCGTCCATTATACCCACTACACTCTCGAGACAATTTATAAGGGTATAAAAAAAATACTTGATACAAATTGTGATTTGCGTATGATCTGTATCAAAGAATGAAACATGTTTTTAACAGGTGTGCAGTCTGAATCAAACAGATTTCAATTAAATTTTTTTCAGTTGTTATTTAGGTCAGAATACAAGTATCTGAATTTTCAGGCAATTTCATTCACTAGAAAAATTCTGGCATGAATGGGTTAATTTCTGCCTAAATTTGAAAATAATAAAGAATTTAGTAAACTATTACAACATTATTAAACTGGATGGAACATAAATTAACATTAAAGTTTGATGGAGGATTTTGTTTCTGATCACTTTAACCCTTTTGCTACCATATTTTGTCAAAATACACAATCTTTCTTTCAACTAAATTTGAAATAATGAAATTACTAAAATAAATTTGTCATTACTAAGCTAGAGGCACATGGCCTAGTGGTTAGAGCAGCGGACTCATGGTCGAGGGATCGCGGGTTCGAATCTCAGACATGAGCGATGTGTGTGTTTACGAGCGAAACACCTAAGCTCTACGTGGCTCCGACGGAAGGTAATGGCAAACTTCTGCTGACTCTTTAGCCACAACTTTCCCTCACTCTTTCCTCCTGCATCTTGCAGCTCACCTGCGACGGTCCGGTGTCCCATCCAGGTGGGGAACCTATACGCCAAGGAAACCGGGAAACCGGCCCTTATGAGCCAGGCATGGCTCAAGAAGGAGGCGTATTTGGAACACAAATTAACATGCAATTTTGATGAAAGGGTTTCAATTTAAATCACTTTACAAGAAGTTTGTGTTATAGACCCAACGGTGATTCAAGGAAGTTGGTATTAAAAGATAATTATTACATTACAATATATCATCATAAGTCATTTTAATATCTACTTTTCCATGCCTATCTTCACCTGCTTCCAAACAAGGTAATTGTCACAGTCTACTAAACAATGAACAGCCATGAATATTGTACCAGCTGGAGACATTGACAGGTGAAACCATGTACTAGCTAAAAAAATTACAATAAAGTTAACACTAATTTAAGTATGGTGTGCACCACTCCACCTCAGTATGTTCCATTCTTATTCAAAATCTATTGAGGTAATAACCTCAATTTAACCTACACATAAAACATTCATACATACACACACACAAAACAAATTATATAGAAATGAAACATATCTATATATAATTTAATACACACATATACATACATAATTTAACATATGTACATACACACAGACATAGTTAATGTGAGGATATTTCCACCATAACTGGCTTCTGTGCCGCTGGCAAGTAAGTAACACCATCCAATCATGGTCGATGCCAACCCCCTCTGGTCCCTGTGCTGGTGGTACATAAAAAAGCACCCACTACACTCTCAGAGTGGTTGGCATTAGGAAGGGCATCCAGCTGTAGAAACACTGCCAGATCAGACTGAAGCCTGGCGCAGCCTCCTGGCTTCCCAGACCCCAGTCAAACTGTCAAACCCATGCCAGCATGGAAAACAGACGGTAAACAATGATGAGTTTTGGTGTATGAGTGCAAGTGTGTATAATAAAATTGACGGTATGTTAAAGCTAGTTTTATATGTGGGTGTGTATATACACACACACAACATATAAATTAAATTATATATAAATGAAACATATATAACACGTAAAAAGCACCAGTCAAGCGTGGGTTATTGCCAATGTCACCTGATTGGCTCCCGCACCGGTGGCACATAAAAAGCACCATTCGAGTGTGGTTGATGCCAGTACACCTGACTTGGCACATAAAAAGCACCCACTACACTCTCGGAATGGGTGGCATTAGGAAGGGCATCCAGCTGTAGAAGCACTGCCAGATCAGACTTGAGCCTGGTACAGTCTTCTGGCTTGCCAGTTCCCAGTCAAACTGTTCAACCCATACAAGCATGGAAGGCAGACATTAAACAATGATGATGAACAAATATCTATACACATAATTTAACACATATATACATACATATAGTTAAATTTAGGATATCTTAAAGGTAGTTTTGGTGTGTGTGTGTGTATATATATAAAATTGACATTATGTCAAAGCTAGTTTTAAATGTGTGTATACATAAACAAACATGTGTCTTAATATACAAAACAATTTATACGTAAATGTAACATGGGTGGCTGTGTGGTAAGAAGGTTCCTTCCAAACCACATGGTTCCAGGTTCAGTCCCACTGTGTGACACCTTGGGAAAATATCTACTATAGCCTGAAGCCAACAAAAGCCTTTTGAGTGAACTTGGCAGAGAGAAACTGAAAGAAGTCCATCGTGTATGTATGTGTGTGTATGTCCTCCCACCATTGCTTGGTGTGTTTACGTCCCTGTAACTCAGTAGTTCAGCAAAAGAGACTGATAGAATAAGTACTAGGCTTACAAAGAATAAGTCCTGGGGTTGATGTGTCCAACTAAAGGCAGTGCTCCAGCATGGTAGCAGTCAAATGACCAAAACTAGTAAAAGAATACATACATACACACATAGTTAAATTGAGGATATTTTAAAGGTAGTTTTTGTGTGTGTGTATGTTTAAAATTGTGGTTATGTTATAAAAATGTATGTATATACACATACGAACACGTGTAAAACAAATTATAAATGAAATGTGGTGCCCCAGCATGACCGCAGCTTTAAAGCTGAAACAATTTAAAGAATATATAATTTAACACTTATTTGTTTCAGTCATTTGGCTGCGGCAAACACAGAAACACACACATAATATATATATATATATATATATATATATATATATATATATATATAACGGGAAGCTTTATGAGAATAAACAAAAGACGAAGGCAGGTGGAAAACAAACGAACAATTGTATTAGTATGGCGCTCAGGAAATATAAATAAAACAAGTCTTTAACGTTTCGAGCCTACGCTCTTCAACAGAAAGATACACAGAGAGAGAAAAACACAGAAAGAAGGAGAGAAAAAAAATGCGTGCAGTAGCTAACGAATCAACATGGCGATCTGATTTCGGCCAGAGGTCAAAGATCAAACATGAGACGCGAGAGCGAAATATATATATATATATATATATATTACGAGACTAGAAAAACAGCCAACAACTGATGACGGGTCGTTATGTTGTTTGTTTTGTTTCCATTTGTGTCTCGTTGTTCGAAAGAATAGTTCATATTCCATGTACTCGTGCTTCGTACTTTGTTGTACACGTTTCATGACGTCCTGTGCCCACATATGCATATATATATATACGTATAGATGTAAGTATGTACATATCCGTATGTATATTATTTACATTTTATATACATGACAGGCTTCTTTCAATTTCCGTCTACCAAACCCACTCAAAAGGCGGTCAGCCCGAGGCTATAGTAGAAGACACTTGCCCGAGGTGTCACGCAGTGGGACTGAACCAGGAACCATGTGGTTGGTAAGCAAGCCACTTACCACACACCCACTGCCGCGCGTACATACACATATTTAATTGAGGATATTTTAAAGGTAGTTTTGGTGTGTGTGTGTGTATGTAAAACTAGTTTTAAACGTGTATATATATATATATATATACACACACACAAACACGTGTCTGTGAGTGGGAGTTAGTAACCCATTACTCCAGTAGCAGACGTTCCCACCACCGACAGCACCGACTGGTCGGCGTCGCCATGTAAGCAAATTCGTTTACAGCCCAGATTTATCTCGAAACACCTTCCAATTTGGTTTTGTACTTTACACTGATTTAGTACAACTACTATTGCTGCTGCCGTCACTGCTACTACCACAACCACCACCACCACCACCATCACCCAACACCTTTGATTGTACTTTTGAGATACTTTGATGCAACCATTGTTGCTAAGTTCACCGCCATCACTACTAAGCTTCTACCAACACCTTTTGATTGTTACAGCTATTGCATCTCAGTACCTTTTATCTACTGTTACTACTATCATAACAAATACTACTCTTATCACAGCTGTGAATACTACTGCTGTTGCTGCTAATAATAACAATGCCTTTTATTAATAGCCGCTACTTTGATAATTACTTCCTTCACCATATCAACTTTTTCCACTCCTACTACAACGAGGCAATAAGGGAGCGTCTATGTGGTTCTTCAATTCCTAGAAATAGCAGCCAAATATCATTTGAATCACACTTAAACCTTAAAAAAGAAGAAGAAAAAGAAACTATGTGGATCTTTTCGGTTTGAACGGCAGTTTTTTATAGTGGTGTCATATGAAATTGTCACCCATAATTATGACCCTAGAATCGATCTATTGCATTTCAATCTCGGTTAGGGTTAGGGGTGGGGGAAGGGTATCTTTTTTTTCTTCACAAATGTAAATAAACCCAATCTGTTTCTTAAACGAGGGACATATTCATACGGCACAGAATGCTTTTTAACTCAATAGACGTCACTGATTGGTTGAAATTGCAGAAATTGAAGAAAAAAAAGCAACAAATATCTTACAAACTATAGAATTTTCTCAATAAAGCCAAGAGAAAAAGATGTTTTATAAACACATTCTACCAATACACGAAGTTAAAAATTTTTGAGTTACCTAGAAATTATGTTAAAAACTGCCGTTCAAACCGAAAAGATCCAACTATGTTATTGTTTAGGAAGAGTTTTCCTTAAAGTATAGGGACAGGCGCCATTGTAGCACACCACTGCATACACCATTTATCAATATCTACTCAGATCGTCCCAGGCACACACCCCCCCCCACCCAAGCAGTGTTCCAGTCAGTTCCAATCTCTGTAAGATATTTCCTCATCTGCTGTGACCACTAGGCACGTGGCCGACCAACACGAGCCATCACCCCAGCCAGATCCACAGATATGAGAACATAATATGCAAGACCCAGCGCGGAACATCAAGCAACCACACCAAACAGCCTAAGCTGATACCTCCGAACCGTACAGGACGCATCCCAGTTTCTTAGTACAGTCATCGGATGGATACAAAATCTGACCAATGACAGTCCATAATCTTGCAAAGTATCGAAGTACCAAAGGAGTTCGGATGGCTCCAAGCAAAATAATAAACCCCGAGAATATTAAACATTAATGTCCCTGTCCAGCCCGCAAGCTTCTCTGTGTACTGCCCTTGTGGCAAATTTAATGAAATAAAGAAGCTTGCTTCCCAACCACATGGTTCCAGGTTCAGTCCTACTGCATGGCACCTTGGGCGAGTGTCTACTACTAAAGCCTCGGGCCAACCAGAGCCTTGTGAGTAGATATGGTAGACGGAAACTGAAAGAAACCCGGCGTGTGTGTGTGTACTTATATATACACGAGGGTACTACATGAGTACTTGCACCGCTAAAAATAGAAACCGAAAATACTTCTGTGCCACGGAAGAGTCAAATCTATTACAGGCCTGGTAAGAAAAATTCCAGTGAACATTTTGTATCTATTTTTAGCGATGCAAGTACTCGTGTAGTACCCTCATGTATGTCTCTGTGTGTGTGTGTGTGTGTGTGTATGTGTGTATATATATATATATATATATATATATATATATGCATATATGGGTACAGGACGTCACCAACGGTGCAAATAACATGAAATACGTAAACAAGGAAAAAAAAATGGAAAACTGGACGAGTAAACATCAGTTGTCTGTCATATATATATATATATATATATATATAAGTACATAACATATTGTATGCATTATTTTATCTCTACGGCTGATATTAGCTTGCCACTGGTGTTGGTGTTTTAATAATACCTTGCCCTTATATATATATATATATATAAACAGTAGTACCTCGGTTTTCGAACACTTCTTATCATGAATAAATCGTGCTTTATCTCCTGTCTTTCTCATATTCATTTAATACAGTAGCACCTTGCTTTATGAATGCCTCTGATCACAAATAAATCATGCATTTTATATATATATGTGTGTGTGTAAGCGCAGGAGTGGCTGTGTGGTAAGTAGCTTGTTTACAAACCATATGGTTCCGGGTTCATTCCTACTGCGTGGCAAGTGTCTTCTACTATAGCCTCGGGCCGGCCAAAACCTTGTGAGTGGATTTGGTTTACGGAAATTGAAAGAAACCCGTCGTATATATGTATATATATATATATATATATATATATATATGTGTGTGTGTGTGTATGTCTGTGTGTCTGTGTTTGTCCCTCCAACATCGCTTGACAACTGATGCTGGTGTGTTTACATGCCCGTAACTTAACAGTTCGGCAAAGTAGACCGATACAATAAGTACTAGGCTTACAAAGAATAAGTCATGGGGTCGATTGCTCGACTAAAGGCGGTGCTCCAACATGGCCACAGACAAATGACTGAAACAAGTAAAAGAGTGACGTTACTTTATATGTAGCACTTGCCCTGACAGGATCACCAAGTACCTTTTTGCATCTTGCAAAGTACTTGATGACCCAGTCAGTTCAGGTGTCACTTTAAAAGCATCCAGCTGTAAAAACCTTGCCACAACTGACCTCACCTGTGCTTGTGCCATGTAAAAAGCACTAAGTCCACTCTGCTGAGTGGTTGGTGTTAGGAAGGGCATCCCACTGTAAAAACCTTGCCAAAACAAACCTCACCTGTGCTTGTGCCATGTAAAAAGCACTAAGTCCACTCTGCTGAGTGGTTGGTGTTAGGAAGTGCATCCAGTCGTAAAAACCTTGCCAAAACTGACCTCGCCTGTGCTTGTGCCATGTAAAAAGCACTAAGTCCACTCTGCTGAGTGGTTGGTGTTAGGAAGAGCATCCCACTGTAAAAACCTTGCCAAAAATATCACAGAAGTCTGGTGCTGGCTCCATGTCAAACCGTCCAACTCATGCCAGCATGGAAGGTGGATGTTAAATGATGATGATGAATCAATAAACACACACAATGATGTAGGAGAATACAAACTTGCACACCCAAACAATTCTTTTTCTCAGAGTAAGATTATTATTATTATTATTATTAATATACTATTCTGTACATTACCGAAAATGCTTATTCCTACTTATTACTATGGCTGTGAGGTTAGCAGCTTGCTTCCTAACCACATGGTTCCGAGTTCAGTCCCACTGTGTGACACTTTGGGCAAGTGCCAACTATAGGCCCAAACCAACCAATTCCTCATGAGTGGATTTGGTAAACAGAAACTGAAAGAAGCTGGTCATGTATATATCATGCAAGTATTTGTATCTTTGTGTCTGATCCCCACCACCTGAATAACAGGTGTTGGTTTGTTTACATATTTGTAACTGAGCAGCTCAGCAAAATGAGACCATTACAATAAGTACCAGGTTTTAAAAAAAAGCCCTGAGGTCGAAATCAACTAAAACACCTCAAGGTGGTGCCCCAGCATGGTCACAAGTAAATGAGATATATATTCTTTTATTCTTTTACTTGTTTCACTCATTTGACTTCAGCCATGCTGGAGCACTGCCTTTTGTCAAACAAATCGACCCCAGGAATTATTTTTTGTAAGCCTAGTATGTATTCTGGTGGTCCCTTTTGCTGAACTGTTAAGTTATGGGGATATAAACACACCAACATCGGTTGTCAAGTGATGGTGGGTGGGGGACAAACACAGACACAAATATATACATACACACACACATATATATATACACACATATTATATATATATATGTACACACAATGGGCCTCTTTCAGTTTCCATCTCCCAAATCCACTCACAAGGCTTTGGTCAGTCCGAGACTATAGCAGATGACACTTGTCCAAGGTGCCATGCAGTGGGACTGAACCCGGAACCATGTGGGTGGGAAGTACCACACAGCCATTCTTGCGCATAACTTATTGACTTATTGTGGTTTAATTCTTGAAATTTTTAATTCGCAAACTATTTAAAAAAAAGAAGAAAATGTGTGGAAACTAGATTACCAGGAGATAAACACCCATAGAAATAATAATCATTCTTAAAATTTGCAAAATTTAAGTGTCTGGAGGAAACCCAGATATCTAAATATTGGAACCAGTCAAGAGAAATACATACAGTAATAAAGAAATATTAAGCTCTGTGAATCATTATACTTTGTGTTAAGCTAAGAAGTAGTGCACTGTACCAGAATTCTTGACTCAAGTCAAATCTAACAAACTACTCCAAATCATGGTTAGAGTATCTGCATAAGCTGTAACAATGAAGTCAAACCAAATAGGGACATTTTGAAATGATTAAATATATGTTTCAGGTTTGTGTAACATATAATAGGAAATGAACTCATTATGTAAGACCTTCAACTGTCATCATCATCGTCGTTTAACGTCCGCTTTCCATGCTAGCATGACTTGGACGATTTGACTGAGGGCTGGCGAACCAGATCGCTGCACCAGGCTTCAATCTTGATCTGGCAGAGTTTCTACAGCTGGATGCCCTTCTTAACGCCAACCACTCCGAGATGTAATGGGTGCTTTTATGTGCCACTGGCATGAGGCCAGTCAGGCGGTACTGGCAACAACCTCGCTTGAATCTTTTACACATGCCACTGGCACAGGTGCCAGTAAGGCGATGCTGGTAACGATCATGCTCAAATGGTGTCTTTTAAGTGCCACCAGCACGGAGGCCAGATAGCCGCTCTGGCAACGATCACGCTCGGAGGTAGTAGAGTAACTTGGCAAATGTCTTCTATAGCTCCAAGCTGACCATAGGCTTGTGAGCAGATTTAGTAGATGGAAACTGGAAGAAGCCCATTGTGTGAGCATGCATGTATCATTCTCTGACATCCACTTTTCCATGCTTGTAAAGGTTGCATGTTGTTGGATTTTCTACAACAGGATGCCCTTCTTGTTTCCAACCCTCACCTGTTCCCAAGTAAGGTTATGTGCATCATGACCAGACAGGTTTCATGAAAGACTGGAAGTGAAGGACACCGCTTGTATAACAGTGACACTCATTTACAGCTACTACACGAAGTCAAGGCAAGAAGGCAGTAACTCACACACACACGCGCACATGGCAGGCTTCTTTCTGTTTCCGTCTGCCAAATCTGCTAATAAGGGTTTGGCTGGCTTGGGCCTATAGTGGAAGACATTTTCCCAAGGTGCCATGAAGTGGGACCGAACACATGACCATGTGGTTTGGAAGTAAACTGACCACATATCCATGCCCACACCAATCGATCTTATCTGTGTGTGTGCCTGTGGCACATAAAAAGCACTATTTGAGCGTGGTCGATGCCAGTGCCGCTTGACTGACTCCCATGCCAGTGGTACATAAAAAGTACCCACTACACTCTTGGAGAATTTGAACTCCGAACGTAAAGACAGGTGGAATGCTAAGCATTTTGCCCAGTGTGCTAACGATTTTGCCACCTCATCACCTTACAAATTGCTAATATATAGATATCAATACATGAATGACAAAAGAGATACATGGTCACATTTAATATGTTAAAGCCGTTTGTGCTATAACTAGTTGTGCACCCAGAGTTGAGATCCAGTGTAAAAACTATGTAAGCTTCTTCAGAGCTATTCTGTATATACATTTGCGTTAACAGAAAGATTTAGAGAAGAACCTTACAATATGGAACTGGTGTCTAGAACTGATAAAGATAAAACTAGCAAGGGCAAAAGCTTTACCTATAAAGAAAGGACAGGAAACTGCTGCAAACTGAGGAACGGCCATGATCAATACACAGAAAAGAAGACAAGAAGAACTCGATACAGTGTACTCACTGTAAACTGTGGAGACACAAGAGGTGTAGTGAGATCAAAGATAGGCTGATAGAGAAGGAAGAGTCTGTGTAGCAGATGTCAAAGAAATGATTGAATTTAAGAGTAGCCAGGAGGTAAATGCTAACACTTTAGAATTTAAATTAGTCATAACCAGCTCAAATATGCTTCCTGCTTTAAGTTCAAACCAGCCAGATCAGTTATAAGAAAGTTTGCTGAAAACATTTTTGCAGTATTAAAACTTGTTTTAAATGACATTAAATATTTTTAAATGTTGAACATTGAAAAAAGACTTGCCTATATAATACTTTTATAAAAATCTTTTATTCTTTTTTTATATAATAAAACATCCTTTATCATTGTCCATAGAGCAAATTTGTCTTACAGTGAATTTTCCCAACAAAGGCCAGATCTGGCTTTTCACATCTACCTACAATGTCATTTCAAAAATAATTATATCATTTAAATCTCAAAGCTATGAGATAATGCATTATTAACACAATGTGAATAATTAGACAAAATGTTTGACAGAATAATCTAAATGCTAAAAGGTTAGATGTCAGGAATGGTCCAGAGAAGAGTAGTTGATAACATCATTAATTTAAGTGACCTAATTAACATCACTAATTTAAGTGACCTAGTTAACAGTGTAGGTGGTTGCTCTGAAAGAATAGCAGCTAAATAAGTAGAGGTGGAAAAAGTTTAGGGAGAGAGTTTCACTGTCATACAAGCAATGTTGTTTGTTTCCAGTGTTCCGTGAAAAACAGGTCTGACTATACGGAAATATTACCTTTCTTGAAAACAAGCGAGAGTTGGTGACAAGGAGGGCACTGCCTGCGGAAAATCTATGATAGGTGGTAACAAAGGGATTTTTTTCCAAACAAAGAGCAGATTGTATGGCACTTGTGTATAAATTGTTGAATAGGTGTAAAATGTGGAGACTGAATATAGAGTATAAGAAGAGGTTGGAAAATAAAAACACTGAGGGGCGTATGCAATGCTGGATATATAAGTTAGTGTGCCAGAAGAAACAAAGGGAAATCTGGGAAGAAGAGAAATGAGACAGAGTGAGCAAGAGAGAAGACTGCACTGGCATGGATGTGAAAATGATGATGTGTATGTTATATGGAGATGTGGCTGTGCTGTTAGGAAGCTTGCTTCCCTACCAATTGGCCTCAGGTACTTCCCCATTGTGCAGTACCTTGGGTAATGTCTTCTATTGGAGCCTTTGTGGATTTGGTAAATGGAAACTGAATGAAGCCCAGTGTGTGAGTGCGAGCACGGTATATCATCGCCATGACATCATGTGATGGTTGTAAATGAGTTTCACTGTCATACAAGCAATGTTGTTTGTTTCCAGTGTTCTGTGAAAAACAGGTCTGACTATACGTAAAAGCACCATCCGTTCGTGTCCGTTGTCAGCCTTGCCTGGCCCCCGTGCCAGTGGCACGTAAAAACACCATCCGTTCGTGGCCGTTTGCCAGCTCTGTCTGGCACCTGTGCAGGTGGCATGTAAAAGGCACCCACTACACTCACGGAGTGGTTGGCGTTAGGAAGGGCATCCAGCCGTAGAAACACTGCCAGATCTGACTGGGCCTGATGAAGCCTTCCGGCTTCACAGACCCCAGTTGAACCGTCCAACCCATGCTAGCATGGAAAACGGACGCTAAATGATGATGATGATGATGATGATTACCTTTCTTGAAAACAAGCGAGAGTTGGTGACAAGGAGGGCACTGGCTGCGGAAAATCTACCTCAACAAATTCTGTCTGACTCCTGCCGGTATGAAAAAGTGCACATTAAATGATGATATATATAATATGGAGGTAAATCATGATAGTCGGTGCACCAGTGTTTACATATGTGCTCAATACAATGGCAGGGCATGGTGCAACGCTTTGTGTAATGTTTATCTCAGTTGAATGGCTAACAATACAGGATACATTCCATTTAAGTAAGTCCAGTTCATTTTTATTCCATTATGTGCCGTGCTTGCAAAGATTTTAATTTTAACTATTTATATCATATCAAATACACATTTAATGTGTTGGTATGTATAGACATATACAAAGTTTTTAGGAAGTTAACATATACATATATACATAAAGGTAAGGCGGCGAGCTGGCAGAAATGTTAGCACGCCGGGCGAAATGCTTAGCGGTATTTCATCTGCCATTACATTCTGAGTTCAAATTTCGCCGAGGTCGACTTTGCCTTTCATCCGTTTGTGGTCGAAAAATAAAGTACCAGTTTCGCACTGGGGGGGTCAATGTAATCGACTTAATCCCTTTGTCTGTCCTTGTTTGTTCCCTCTATGTTTAGCCCCTTATGGGTAGTAAAAGAAATGGCAGAGTTTCTACAGCTGGATGCCCCTTCCTAACGCCAACCACTCCGAGAGTAAAAAGGACCCACTACACTCTCGGAGTGGTTGGCGTTAGGAAGGGCATCCAGCTGTAGAAACTCTGCCAGATCAAGACTGGAACCTGGTGCAACCATCTGATTGCCAGCCCTCAGTCAAAACCGTCCAACCCATGCCAGCATGGAAAACGGATGATGTCTCAGGACAATCTGCAGTTATTCACTAAAAGACAGAGAGAGTCTAATGTCGACCTTGTTTAGCAAGTGTAAGATTGGTGGAATTGAGAGCTTCGTTATGCAGTGACAATTGCAATGGGCTGGCCATGTCATCAGAATAAGTAACAAAAGAATACCCAAAGTCCTCATGTACAACCAGCTTGATAGTGGGCACAAGAATGTTAGCTGACCATGGCTCAGATATAAAGGCCTCTCAGCAGTCAATATAGTTCACAACACCTTTGAGCAAACAGCCTTGGGGCGAACAAAATTGGGATTGTTGAGCCAAAAGGGCTAAGAGGTACAAGGCAAAGGAGAAAAGTGATTGCCAGTATATTACCTACACTGACCTTAATCTTAATACTTACAATATGCACGAGTTTTGCAAATCACTGGCAGGACTCAAATATCACATTCAACAGATACATTATGCCCGACAAAGGAAGTATAGGTTGTCAGATCTTCATACTTTGAAACTGATGGGAAAGTCCATTACATAAGGTGCAGGAGTGGTCGTGTGGTAAGAAGCTTGCTTCCCAACCACATGGTTCCAGGTTCAGCCCCACTGCTGGCATCTTAGGCAAGTGTCTTCTACTATAGTCTCAGGCCAACCATAGCCTTGTGAGTGGATTTGGTAGACAGAAAATGAAAGACGTCTGTTGTATATAACCAGCCCATTTATGAATACCCCTCACTCATTGGACAATAAACCTTGCGTGTTAAGACCTATTGAGGCAAGTGAAATCAAAATCAAAATTGCTGACATTGCCAACAACAGTACCGCCTGATTGGCACTCATGCCAGTGGAATGTTAAAAGCACATTCAAGAATGGGGTGTAACCAACCCACTTATGAGTACCCCTCATTCATTGGACAATGAACTTTACCTCAGTGAGGTCCAACGTTCAAAACAAACCTATCGAGGCAAGTGTAAACCAATCAAAATCACTGACATGTCCGATGAAAGTACTGCCTGATTGGCACTCGTGCCAGTGGAACATTAAAAGAAGCATGTTCAAGCGTAATCATTGCCAGGGTCACAGATTGGATCCTGTGCCGGTGACACATGAAAAGCACAAATCGAGCATGATCATTGCCAGCGTCACCTTACCGGCACATGAAAAACAGCATTCGAGCGTGGTCGTTGCCAGCGCTGCCAGACTGGCTTCCGTGCAGGTAGCACATAAAAACACCTTTTCTGCATGATCATTGCCAGAACTGCCTGACTGGCCCTCGTGCCGGTGGCAAGTAAAGCACCCACTACACTCCCAGGGTGGTTGGCGTTAAGAAGGGTATCCAGCTGTAGAAACTTTGCTAGATCAGATTGAGCCTGGTGCAGCCTCTAGGAAATTAGCATTTATACATACATGTGTATATATGTATGTTATATATATGTATATAGGTACATAATATTTTGCGTGTGTGTGGAGTGAAGGCATGTGGCTTAGTGATTTGGGGTATTTGGCCCACAATTGTAAGGTCATGAGTTCCATTCTCAATGGTGCATTTAGGTCTTGAGCAAGACATTATTTCACATTGCCACAGTCCACTTTACTGGCAAAATTGAGTAGTACCTGTGTTTCAAAGGACCAGCCTTGTCACATCCTGTACCATACTGAATCATGAAGTATTCTGCTAAGGGTACACGTCTGTAGAGTGCTCAGCCATTTGCACATTAATTTCATGAGCAGGCTGGTCCGTCAATTGGATCAACTGGAACACTCGTCATTATAACCAACAAAATACCATTTAAATATGTGAGAGAGAGAGAGAGAAAGAAAGTGTGTGTCTGTGTGAGTGTTTATGCAT
This sequence comes from Octopus sinensis, assembly GCF_006345805.1. Taxonomy (NCBI): domain Eukaryota; kingdom Metazoa; phylum Mollusca; class Cephalopoda; order Octopoda; family Octopodidae; genus Octopus; species Octopus sinensis. Next base: position 154,251,108 of record NC_042999.1, read on the forward strand.
GTATATGAGGTCATCATTTAATGTCTGTTTCCTGTGATGGCTGGCTCTGCTGTCAGCTTTGGCAGGGTTTCTACAGCAGGATGCCCTTCCTAACACCAACCACTTCACAGAGCGTAGTGGGTACTTTTTAAGTGACACCAGCAGCAGTGAGGTCACCAAATAATTTACAAGACCCCTCAACCAAGTAGGGAATAATATTGAGGGTGGTGGCTTTGTACCATATGATGGAAAGTTAAGGGGCAGAAATCGATGTCTTGTAGTAAATGCGATACATGCCTACATCTGTAGAAGAGAGATGGGAGAGAAGATGAAACTGTGAAGGTGGAAGAGACACTCAAGTTATAGGGAGGTGTTTAAGGAAAGAAGAACCAAGGACTGTATAGGGCTGATGGGTAGCAGGGAGGGAATGTGGTGATTAGCCATAGATAGGAAGTGTTAGGAGGATATATTGTGGGGAAGTCATTTGACCAGAACACATTGTGTGTAGGTACGATTGCGAGGATGAGTGTGAAAGAAGAGTAGGAGATAGAGGGAGGAGACTACAGCAAACTATATATGTGTGTGTGTATCAATTTGCCTCCATGAGACCTAACACTCAAAAGGAACTCAGCCACTTTACCTCAGTGAGGTCCAACGCTCAAAATGAACTCAGCCGCTTTGTCTCCATGAGGCCCAATGCTCGAAAAGAGCTAGGCCACTTTGCCTCCATGAGGCCCAACACTCAAAAGGAACTCGGCCACTTTGCCTCAGTGAGGCCCAATGCTCAAAAGGAACTCGGCCACATACACACACATGTATAGGTTTGGTGATGAAAACAGGAATAGAATTCAAAACATGAGTATTCATATATTTTTTCGTAAAAATCAGCAAGAGCTGAGAGTTACGTGCATTGGTGTTTGAAATGTCAACACATGAAACTTGCAGCCCTTGAGTCATTCTAATTTTAGCCAGTGATTAACACACAAACACAGAAGGCATACACACATGCAGAGAGAGATAGACACGCAGGTAGGCAGGCAGTAATACAGGCAGGCACAGACGCATATACATAAACTGACCCACACACACACATATTCACAAACATACATGCAAACACACGTACAGTCCTAAAGAAACTAAACAGGCATTAGTAACAAAAAAAAAAAAAAAGAAAGCAAAACTAATCGTGTTAGCAAGATAGACACTAAAATTAACAGCTTTCCCTCCATTAGCGTCTGGTCAATGACATTCCATTTTAAAACTACTGCTGGGTCATCGAGACAAATATCTCTCTACCTTAAATCACTGCAGATTTACTAACGAAGGACTGCAGATAGTTTTCAACCGGACAGTTGCATAAAAACAGATTGAAAGACTGGGTGGCTGGGGAGGATAACAAGCCACGCATTTAATAATATAATGGCAGAAAAAACTTGAAGAGGAGCTTTCGTATTCTTTTATCTTTTACTTGTTTCAGTCATTTGACTGCGGCCATGCTGGAGCACCGCCTTTAGTCGAGCAAATCGACCCCGGGACTTATTCTTTGTAAGCCCAGTACTTATTCTATCGGTCTCTTTTGCCGAACCGCTAAGTGACGGGGACGTAAACACACCAGCATCGGTTGTCAAGCAATGCTAGGGGACAAACACACAAACACACACACATATATATATATATATACATATATACGACAGGCTTCTTTCAGTTTCCGTCTACCAAATCCACTCACAAGGCATTGGTCGGCCCGGGGCTATAGCAGAAGACACTTGCCCAAGATGCCACGCAGTGGGACTGAACCCGGAGCCACGTGGTTGGTTAGCAAGCTACTTACCACACAGCCACTCCTGCGCCTATTAGTTTGTTTTAATTTATTTTTTCAATTTTGAACACTCTACTTGAGGGAGTTTTTTTTCTACTAATTACTATGATAACCAGTTGGTTAAAAAAAAAATTCTTCATCATCATCATCATCGTTTAACGTCCGCTTTCCATGCTAGCATGGGTTGGACGATTTAACTGAGGGCTGGCAAACTAGATGGCCGCAACAGGCTCCACGAGACCAGCCGTGGCTGTGTGGTTAAGTTTGCTTCCCAACCATACGGTTCCAGGTTCAGTCCCACTGTGTAGAACCCTGGGTAGGTGTCTTCTATAACAACCCCGAGTCAATCAAAGCCTTGTGAGTAACTTGATAAATAGTAATTGAAGGAAACCTAACATAGGCACAGGCGTGGCTGTGTGGTAAGAAGTTTGCTTTCCAATCACATTGTTCCAGGTTCAGTCCCACTGTGTGATACCTTGGACAAGTGTTTTCTACTATAGCCTCAGGCCAACCCAAACCTTGTCAGTGGATTTGATAAATAGAAACTGAAAGAAGCCCATCGTATGTATGTACATCTGTGTTTGTTCCCCACCACTGCTTGACAACTGGTGTTGATGTGTTTATGTCCCCTGTAACTTAACGGTTCGGCAAAAGTGATCAATAAATTAAGTACCAAGGCTTAAAAAAGATATACAAGTACTGGCATTGATTTGACTAAAAATTCTTCAAGGTGGTGCCCCAGCATGGCCACACAGTCATAAAATGAACAAATCCATCATAGAAGCAGTGATCTTCATTTCTCATCTTCTATAAAAACATGTCTAGCTATGGGGAAAATATTACCATCGTTGGGAACAGGTGAGGGCAGGTGACAAGAAGGGCATCCAGCCATAGAAAATCTGTCTCAATGAATTCCATCTAACCCATGCAAGCATGGTGAAGTGGATGTTAAAAATTCTAATTTTGAAAAGGATGGGGTAAATTAATTACACCTGGCTGGTATTTTATTTCATTTACCCTGAAAGAATGGAAAACAAAGTTGACCTCAGCACAATTTGAACTCAGATCAAGCTGGTGAAAAAAAACAGCTAAGCATTTTGTTTCACACTTAGATGCTAACATTCATATAAGAAAATGAATACCTCTGCCCATTTAATTGGATATCATACAAGCTGTGACCTTTCCCTCGTATTGATATATATCAAATAGTCCTTACAAGACATAAAACAACACATTCATAAGAAGATCGCATTTCTTGATTATACTGACCCTAATATGACATTGTAGTCATGGTCAACGCCAGTGTCATCTCAGTGGCACCCATGCTAGTGGTACGTAAAAAGCACCATTCAGGCATTGGGCCTCACAGGGGCAATGACAGGTGACCATTGGTGATATACTGTGCTTGTGTTGACCTCTCGAGCCAAATGAGACCGTAGTCGTGGCCAATGTTGGTGTCAGATCAATAGCACCTGTGCCAGTGGCACATAAAATGCATGCACTACACTCTCGGAGTGGTTGGTGTTAGGAAGAGCATACAGCTGTAGAAACCTTGCCAAATCAGATTGGAACCAGGTGCAGCCCCACTGGCTTACCAGTTTTCAGACAAACCGTTTCGACCCATGCCAACATAGAAAGCAGATGTTAAACAATGATGATGATTGGTCCCAAAGTGAAGTAAAGGCTAAGTCAATAGGTGCTGAATGCAAAATTTGACCATAAACAGGTGTAGCTAAACACCTCAAGTCATTCTATCTATGGCACTCAACCATCCAAGATGAATCTAAAAGATTCCTTTCTTAAAGTGACACAAGATCTACAGTTAATCCACTAGGCTTATCCCATCAGTTCAGGCAGGATAAAACACAATTCTGTCCTTAGTTGGATTTTAACTCATCACAAGTATGATAAACATTGATATCTCACAACAGAATCTGTTTTTCCTTTTGATACTAACCCACCTGGTGCCACACCTGGTTCTATAATACAAACGTCCTGTTTTAAAGCTATCCAAATTAAAACCTTCCATAAAAAATTTCATGGTAATTTACATTCCAAACACCACCCTTTCATTACCAACCCGGCTGAAACCACCTCTGGCTCTGTAGTACAAATGTCTTGTTTTCATAAGTTTTGAATTAAAATCTTCCACCAAACCTTAGTCATAATTTATGTTCCTAAAACTAGCTGAATGATAACTAAGTTATTTTCCTAAATTCTTTTGTTATAGTTAAAGTAACTGAAAGAAACACAGAGCATCTCAAAATAAATATAGTAATGAAAGGGTTCATAATGTCAGAGTCATTTAACTAAATCCTTCATTATTTTCAAAATTTATTGAAACTAAGTCTATCAATAGGAATACAGTAACAAAATGGTTAAGAGAAATATATGAAAAATGAATTTGACAGTTTTCGTTTGTTCATCAAATGACCAAAACGATACTTGTGCATTCTAACTGCCATTCCTCTATTCTATTGTGTCTCATATTGACGTTGTATCTGGACCTCACATCTCTCTCTCACCTTCCAGATGAGCAAGCCATGAATTCACCTGTTCAGTAATACAGTGCTCCTCTCCCTCTATCAGATTTTTATTTCTCAGTGGAGAGGGGGGGGTCTTCTCTTGTAGGTACTTGGCAACCTCAGTGGTACTGGTACCAATATAAAAAAAACACAGTATATTGGGCATCCAGCTGTTGAAACCATGCCAAAACAGGTATAGACCCTAGCAGAAAACCTCTGGATTGTTTCTTGTTATCAAGCAAACCAACCCATGCCAACATGGGAAAACAGGATGTTAAACTATGATGATGATGTGAGGAGACATCCTCACGCTTTTTCCATATAAATGATGATGATGATCAATAACTTAGAATATGTTCATATTCTTATTTAACTCACAGTGAGATTTTGTAATATGCAAATTTCAGCACAAATATGCAAATCAGGCCACCCACTACTGTTGTAGCTTAATTTATGATTGCTTTATATAGCAGCCGATCTATGCTATAGATTGGGGAAGGAAGACGAGTTTGTCTTCTCTGAGGATTGGTCAACAAACAATAAAACAGCCTGCCAGGGGCCTCTGAAAAAACAGGAGTCAACACATCAATAGCATATTTTATTTAACCCACAATGAGGATTCTGTCTTGTGCATGTGTATATAAACAGAGAGAGAGAGGAAGAGAGAGGGAGAAAGAGAGAGATCTCCCATATGCTCCACAGTTAAAGATGAGCATATTCTCCCTCTTAAATCATCTTTAAACATGGATACTTCTGCCCTTCCTCCCCTCTTAATCCTCGCCCAAATAGAACAACATTACTATATGGCTACTTACCCCTCAACCATTTTTGTTTTTCCTCTCATCCACTCTTCCTCTTCCCACTATGCTTTTCCCATTTTCCTGATGAAGGGCTAATGTCCAAAACATTAAAGCTTTTCCTCATTACTATTAAGCATTAAGGTAATACAGTATTTGTTAAAACTTGTCCTTCCAGTTCTGTCTTTTTGCTTTTATTGTTCATTGTGTTTAAATAGTTAGATAGATACACTCAGTGTTTGCGTACAATAGACAGTTTTTATGCACCAATAGATGTTAACACAATTCTTACACATTGCTAATGTCAATATATAAACAGTTGTAAGTCATGGAAACTCCATTGTTGATCAGTTCATAGTAAGAAATACTATTTTATAGAGTGAACTCTTTGAAGACGCATGGCTTGGTGGTTAGGGTAGTTGGTTTACGAACATGAGGTCAGGAGATCAATTCCTGGTAGTACATTATGCCCTTGAGCAAGACATTTTATTTCACATTGCTTCAGTATACTCAGCCAGCAGAAATGTGATGTACCTGTAATACTATAGGGACCAGCCCTGTGGTATTCTGTGTCATGCTGAATCTCTCCGAGAACTACGTTAAAGTTATGCATGTCTGTGGCGTGCTCAGCCACTTGCACGTTAATTTTATGAGTAAGCTGTTCTGTTGGTCAGATCAACTGGAACACTAGTCATCATATTGAGCAGAATGCCAAAAGTAAATCATCATCATCGTTTAACATCCGCTTTCCATGTTAGCATGGGTTGGACAATTTGACTGAGGACTGGCGAACCAGAAGACTGCACCAGACTCCATTTTGATCTGGCAGAGTTTCTACAGCTGGATGCCCTTCCTAACGCCAACCACTCCGAGAGTGTAGTGGGTGCTTTTACGTGCCACCGGCATGAGGGCCAGTCAGGCGGTACTGGCAACGACCATGCTCAAATGGTGCTTTTTATGTGCCACCTGCACAGGAGCCAGTAAGGCGACGCAGGTAATGATCACACTCGAATGGTGTTTTTTTACATGCCACTGGCACGGAGGCCAGCTTGTTGCTCTGGCAACGATCACACTCGTATGGTACTCTTAGCGCTCCACTAGCACAGATGCCAGTTATAAAATTTATTAATATTGATTTAACTGGGACTAATCACTCTTTCATGCTGGCATGGGACTGGACAGTTCAACAGGAGCCAACAAGCCAGACGACTGCATCAAGCTCCGAGACATCTGGCTGAAGGAGCCATGCCAAAACATGGCTCCTACAGCTAGATGCCCTTCCCAATGCCAGCCACTTTGCAAAGTGCACTAGCTGCTTTTTACATGGCACTAAAAGTCATCATCATCATTGTTTAACATCTGATTTCCATGCTGTCATGGGTTGGATGGTTTGACTGAGGTCTAGAAAGCCAGCGGCTGCCCCAGGCACCAATCTGATCTGGCAATGTTTCTACAACTGGGTGTCCTTCCTAATGCCAACCACCCCAAGAGTGTAGTGGATGCTTTTTACATGCCATCAGCACAGCAGCCAGTCAGGTGGGCCTGGCATCAGCCACGGTCAGATAGTGCTTTTTATGTGTCGCTGGCATGGGAGCCAGTAGGCAGCCCTAGCATTGATCAAGTTTGGATAGTGCTTTTTACATGCCACCAACACGGGAGCCATTCAGGTGGCCCTGGCATCGATCATGTTTGGATAGTGCTTTTTATGTGCCATTGGCACGGGAGCCAGTCAGGGAGCACTGGCCACGACCATGTTTGGATTATGGTTTTCATGTGTCACTGGCACAGGAGCCAGTCAGGTGGCACTGGTATCGACCACATTCGAATGGTGAGTTTCAAATGTTGACACAAGGTCAGCATTTTGGAGGAAAAGAGTAACTATGTCACTCAAAAGATGAAAGGTAAACTCAACCTTAGCAGAACCTGAAGTCTGAATGTGGAAAATAGGACAAAGTGTCACTAAGCATTTTGTCCAACAAGTTAAGGATTTTGACAGTTCCCACCGTAATAATGCTTCACATTTTTATTTTCTTTTATTGTTTTACTATCAGTCTCTTTTGCCAAACAGCAAAGTTACGGGGATGTAAACACACCAGCACTAGTTGCCAAGCAGTGGGAGGGGGGAACAAAGACATGCACACACAGATATACATATATACGACAGGCTTCTTTCAGTTTCCGTCTACCAAATCCACTCATGGTTTTGGTCAGCCCGAGGCTATAGTAGCAGATACTTGCCCAAGATACTTGTCATGCAGTGAGATTGAACCTAAGATCATGTGGTTGGGAACTAAGCTTCGTACCACACAACCACTCCTGCGTCTATAATAATAATTATAATAATAATCTTTCTACTCTAGGCACAAGGCCTGAAATTTGTGGGGAGGGAGTCAGTCGCTTAGATCGACCCCAGCACGCAACTGGTATTTAAGGCGGCGAGCTGGCAGAAACGTTAGCGCGCCGGGCGAAATGCGTAGCCGTATTTCGTCTGCCGTTACGTTCTCAGTTCAAATTCCGCCGAGGTCGACTTTGCCTTTCATCCTTTCGGGGGTCGATAAATTAAGTACCAGTTACGCACTGGGGATCGATGTAATCGACTTAATACCCTATGTCTGTCCTTGTTTGTCCCCTCTGTACTACCCTTGTGGGTAGTAAAGAAATAGGTATTTAATTTATCGACCCCGAAGGGATGAAAACCAAACTCGACCTCAGCGGAATTTGACCTCAGAACGTAAAGTCAGACGAAATACAGCGTGCTAACGATTCTGCCAGCTCACCGCCTTATTAATAATAACAAATTTTTATCATAAAAGTGAGTAAAATTCGTTTATTACTCCAGTTACGAAGCATGCAACGTAACATAAATCACAATATGGTATATTCATAAAACTATTGTTTGTTTACTGTTACAGATGTAAGCTTTCGGGATTTAAACTGGAGTAAAAAATGAGATTGTGTAACATTCATGCTTTTCTCTATGACTTACGTTCACGAGAAGAAGCACTTCACTTACACAACATACTGTCTGTCTCCCACACCCCATCAAACACATACACACACACACACATGTACATCAATGCTTGCCATGCACGGTAACTTCAAAAGAACTTCCCACGTCATAAAATCGCTTTCTCTTAGTCTCTTTCGCTCTCATTACTTCAAAAGTTCCCGCAAGCCCATATGTAAAAAAAAAAAAAATTTTTTTTACGGAAATCGACGGAAAGGTCTACTAGAGACGAAAGATCGCCGAAGAATTTGAAAATTAGTGAAACTGGAAACTGGATCTCAGAATCTATACACAATTACGTTGTATTTATGTTTTGTATGTAGGTGTGTATATACGTGTTAGGTACGTATGTGCCCGTGTATCGATGCGTATGTTTGTGTGTAGGTGCGTAGATTTACAGATTCTTACATATCTCCAGTATGTGGTGCGCGTGTGTGTGACGTGATGGCAAGTGTCAAACATTAACACAGATGTTACACACGCACACTTTCTTTTTCCCTCTCTCGCTCTCCCACACACTTTCTCCCTCTCACTCTCCCCTACACACACTTTCTCCCTCTCACTCTCCCCTACACACACACACACTTTCTCTCTGAAAACTAGTAATACGTTGTCACATAAAACAAACGCAAATGAAACGGCCTCTACGTGGTCACTTCATCTGCTAGAAACGATAGTCACACCCCCTTAAGTCTTAAATTAAGGACACGCTGGGTAATACAGCCTTTGATGTACAAGAAGGGGTGGTCACGATCGGAGAAGAACGGGGGGGGGGCTAAAAAAAAACAATGTAAAAAAAAACTTCCTTAACATTTAAAATTCCTACGATGTCCACACAGACAAAAAACAAAACAGACCCGGAGGAAAACTATACAGGGGCTACTATATACCCCAACTTCAGGCAAAATGACAAATAATAGCACCTTGGGCAAGTGTTTTCTACTATAGCCTCGGGCCGACCAAAGCCTTGTGAGTGGATTTGGTAGACGGAAACTGAAAGAAGCCTGTCGTATATATGTATGTATATGTATTTGTGTGTCTGTGTTTGTTCCCCCCAACATCGCTTGACAACCAATGCTGGTGTGTTTATGTCCCCGTCACTTAGCGGGTTCGGCAAAAGAGACCGATAGAATAAGTGTACTGGGCTTACAAAAGAATAAGTCCTGGGGTCGATTTGCTCGACTAAAGGCGGTGCTCCAGCATGGCCGCAGTCAAATGACTGAAACAAGAAAAGAAAAGAAAAGAAAAAAAAAAAGATATAACGAAGGATCTTCTAGGGGGTCACTCGATATACTAGAAATAGCGAAATAGCAGTCAAACCGCACCTTCTCGCGAAATGTTGCGGGCCTTGTGCCAATATTCGAAACCATTATTATTAATATTAGTAACTTCTCTACACGTCTTGGCGTACGTAACCTCATATCATATCGTATTTATGTCCTCGATCTACTTGTAAAACATAAAAGAAACTACACTCCTTTCCCTTTCTTTAGCCTAAATTTTTTTTTTATGCTAACCCCACCAAGCTGTCCTCGTAACGTGCCCCCTCTCCCGACGCCCAGTGGCAAATAAAAAGCATTCATCATTATTATCATTGCTGGTTTGGAGTCCTATATAAGTTGTGTGATGTAAACACGAAGACAGAAGAGATAAAATATTATTATGAATAGTAGCGCAAGCAGAGATGTTATTTTTTTTTAAATCACCACAACGTGTTTTATCACACTGGAACACGGTTGTGTGTGTGTATAAATATATATAGTTTGTGTGTGTGTGAAACCTGCAATCTCAACACTTGTGGATTCGACATATCTTTGACACCGATTTTTTCCTTCTTTCTCTCTCTCTCTCTCTCACACATCTATATACATAGCTAAACAGACATATATGGATATGAACAGATAACACACATACTAATACTACAAATACATGTGTGTGTAATATGCATAGAAGACCGAAGTTCAACTGGGTACTCAACACACGTGTTGGATAGAGTGGATGTTTAACCGTGAGTAAAAAGGACTCAAGGAGACCTCGTTCCGTATCAACAGGTCCAGCAATAACGATAGGGCTCGTATATATATAAGAGGGCGAGTCCTGCATTTATTACGTTGGACCTACAGATATGCGAGTGTGCTTAAATAAGGTTTTTACTTTAAAAGCGAGTTAAAGAACAGAATATTTACACTGATGGAGTGATTTATACACTGAATGAGTAAAGTTGTGAAGATCTGAGTTGACTGGGACTTCGCTACATGTGTGTGTGTGTGTGTGTGTGTACATACACATTAACTCCCACTCTCTCTCTCTCACACACACACGATTACGTAAGTACACATATACACGCATAACTAGACATATATGGAGATGGACACACACATACACATGATGATATAATGAACACACACTACACCATATACAAAGTACTACTATCTTCCATATTTCGTTCATAAACTATAATACTTGGAAATATAAACTGTGTGTGTGTGTGTGTGTATGTATATATATATATACACACACACACACACACATACATAATGTTCTGTCCCAATGTGCGTACACACACATTTTCATGTCGAGTTATTAATCTGTTCAACAACTCGATAGGTTTTTTTTTTTTTTTTTTTGTAGAGTATAGTTTTAGATGAAGAGGGAGGAGGTGTTGACAGGGACTTCGAAGTTTCGGCCTGTTAGCCTTGAGAAAGAGAAATACTTTCCCGAAGTAGTGAAGTCTTCCACTAATTTGTGAATGCCCTTGTCCCAGCCAACAAGCACATCCCATACATATATAAAAAAAAAAAGAGATCACTCAAATCCTCTAGTACACACAACATATCTAACACGACGTGTGTGAGAATGTATACACGCATTTATACACACGCAGATGTATTACAGTAGCTTATAACTTCTTTATAGAATATCATAAATAAACTACGAGTAAATAAGTATGTATTTGGATTATATAAGACCACTAACATCGCTTATAGGATACATACATACGTGTACGCACCAGACAGATTGATAGAGAGAGATGATAGGGAGATGATAAAGAGATATGATACAGAGAGATGGTAATGAAAGATGATATGTATGTATGTATGCATGTATGCACACCATGAGCTGCTATTTGTTCGACCTTTCCTGTATAAATTAACTGTATTTAAAAGTACCAACATACACATTACACATACCATACACATGTATGTATTAACACGTAACATGCGCACACAACGTCGATAGATGTTTATCAGTTACAAGGGCAACCCAAATACCAACTAAAATGCTTCGGCAAAAAATAAACACGAGGTCCCGGACGTACTTCTGAAGTGTTTCAGCTACATATTGTACATACACAGGCACACAATGAATGGATTCGGTCGGTACAATAGCTACGATATATATATATATAACATGATGAACAATCAGTGCATAATAATTTTTCTTATTTAGGCATAAGTTTGAAAGGAAATTAGTCGCCAATGCTATCGATCTCAGTACTTGACAGATCCTTTATTTAATCGATGTTTGAAAAGATGAAAGGCAAAAGTTGACCTCGGAGGAATTTGAACACAACGAGAAGAGCAGGAAGAAATACCGGAACAATGAGAATTTCTTTTACTTTGCCACAGAGGTATCAGATAAGAGGGGCATTCAAGGACAACTTAGAATTATTTCGTGTGGAAAATTTATATAAAAATATGAGAGAAAAAAAAGGGAAGCAGATAAGAGAATAACTTAAAAATTTCGCACACAGCTAAGTTTTGAACGGAGGAGGGGAAAGTCGATAATATCAACCCTGATACTTATTGACCCTGAACAGATGAAAGTCGACCTCAGCAGAATTTGAGCTCAGAACACGAAGAGAACAAAATGTTAATCGTATCGTCCGGTGTGCATACGATTCTGACAGCTCGCAGCCCCTAACAAGAAGGGAATAATAATAATAATAATTTCCTTTATTTGACACAGGGGTATCTGATAAAGAGGGTACGAGACCTCAAATTTGGAATCTACAGAACTGACTATGCAGAGTCAATACTTGACAGCTTTTGTTTTTTATCGATTTTCAACAAAACCCTTCCCGCTCGCCAGCCAGCCACCCAGTGTTTGACCCGGTTGGATGATGGTGCAAAGTCGTCCACAGCAATAACATGTAAACGTGTGCGACAACATTGCACAGCTGGAATTTGTCCGACGCTCTACCTCTCTTTCCAATCGACACCTTCATGTCCCCCGCCTTCATCAACCTGGCCCTTCATCATAAACTATCAGCTTATTTTTGGACTTCTGTTCTTTACCAATTTCATTTTATCTATTTTCTAACTTTTCACAAATCTTAACTCTTTATCTGTGCAACATGTAATATAAAGGAAATATTTCCCATGCATCTCAATTTTTTTCAACCACCAGATTAACTTTATATCACTTAGAACGTATAACACAAGTGCTAAAAGTCTTAAAATAAAGATGAACGTTTTAGAGAAACTTATGAAAATGCTTTATAAAAAAAAACAAGGTGTTTAATGGCTTGGGGTGATAGAAAACGCTAAAATACAGAACGAACATGCCTTCCCGTATTTAACTACAACCACTTAAGATGTATGTTCAAATCCCTCCAAGGTTAACTTTATCTTTCGTCCTTTCGGGGTTTGATAAAATGTCAGTAAAAGTACTAGGGTCAAAGGCATCGACGTATGCCTCATCTCAAAATTATTGGATCTGTGCCTATAAATACTACGAAACGTAACTACAGGGTGGCGAATCGCGTGAGCATAGGACCGAAACCCGTGGAGGGGGTATTGCTTCTAGTGTTTACGATCCGATTTCAAATACTGCCGAGGACAACTATGCTTTTTATACTTTCTGGATCGATGAAATAAAGTAGGAGTTAAATATTAAGGTCGGTGGTAACCGCTAACCAATTCTTGTAAAAACAATCTGGTGTTCGTTAGAAAAACAACTGTTACAATCACCAACTACAAGAAAGTTGATTTGCCCTACAGACAATTGAAATGCAAACCATGTAAATACACAAGCGGGGAAACAAGAATTTGGTGTGTGTGCGTGTGTATGTATATATATATATATATATATATATATATTATATATATATGTGTGTGTGTGTGTGTGTGTACATACAGTTATAATGGGTCCGTGAACGGTACCCGCTAAACAACCTGTTCAACTTAAATACGTAACCTTACAAGTAACCCTTTAACACAAAGAGAATATAAAAGGTTCTGAGAGTAAAGTACTAAGACGAGAGAGAAAGAGAGAAGGTTGTAGTTATGTTCATTATATAATGACGAATACATTCACATATATATATATATATACACGTGTGTGTGCATACATGTGTATACACAAATATATATATATCTCCATATACACCTATATAACTATACATACATATACACATTTATTATTGTCTCCCTCACCTGTCTGGAGTTTTTTCTTTAATTTAGAACCATAAATGTGAGTTAAAGAATTTTCTGTCACGTATCTATACACATACATCCATGTATAAATACATTGTTGTATACATACACGTACCTGTATAAATAAATTATACATACACATATGTACGCAAATACATACACACACACATGCTATACACGCAGGCAGTCATACACACGAATGTAGAAAATTAAAAAAAAATTTCTCCGTGCACTTTTATGTCCAACTCTATTAATTACCCCACATTTCTTGTTCAGTAAAATTAGGTACGCATATTTCGACATAAATATTTCATAATTCACACAAGCAAAAGTTACCATGTGTCTTTATCATGTTCCTATAATGATTTCCGTTTGAAATTTAGTTTAGCGAGATTTATGTATTAAATAACATTAAAAAAAACATCATAAGGTATAAATTAATGATAAATGTCCCGGCTCAGGCATTTAAAATATGCGAATGAATTAAAAAGTTTCCTTCGTGAAATGACGTTTTGTTCTGTCACGATTTTAATTACTAAGTAGTCAGTTAATTAAAACTACATGCCTTGTTTTTCGGCTTCTTTGTTGTTTTTTTTCTTTTTTTCTTTTGTCCCACTTTTTTTACAATTATATGCACGTACAGAAATATATATACACGTGTATAATACATAATATATGTGTATATATAAAATACAAATATGATTATATATATATATATATACATTTTATAAGACTTTTACCAATATATAAAAACATTTACATACACGTTTTGTTACATACATAACACATATATACTTTATTACGTACACAATATACATTTTATTAGACATAAACACACACACATTTTATTACACATATATATATACATATATACACATTCAATTACATACACACATATATATATATATATATATATATATATATATATATATACACACTCCATACACACTTGTTCGTATGTGTGCTTTTTCTAAGCAAAAATTCAGTAAGTGTATTCTTCTTACCCTGTTAGCACGATCAGTTTCTGAATGCTTCAGACCAAAATTAAGAACTTTAGAATGTTGTGATACAATGCCAAGAGGCTCAATTTCCACGCCCGGCTCCGACATTTTCGGAGTCCGATGTTAAGTCACGTGACAATCAGTCCTGTTCGAACAACGAATGTTTTTACTCTCAGATGAGTGAAAGCGAAATAGAGGGAGTGATAAAAAAGTCAGAGAGAAACTATAATGTGAGAGTGAGGGTGAAAAATAGATAGTCGTGGTGTGACGAGGTAGGGGCGAGGGAGAATAGAAAGTAATGATTGAAGAGTGAGAGTGTAAGATACTGTTAGAAAGGCTATGAGAAAAGAGAGAGGGAGAATTTAGAGAAAGTAAAGTGTGAGCGTATAAAATACTGATAGAAAGACAGAGGTGAGTGAAAAGGGGGAAATTAAGAGGAAGTAAAAACTAGAGAGTGAGAGTGTGAGATAAAAGACAGAAAGATAAAGAAAATAGTGAGGGGAATAGTGAAAGCGTGGTACTGATAAACAGATACATAGAGAGGGGAAAAATTAAAAAGTAAAAGTATACGAATGAGAGTGTGGTACACAGTTAGAAAGACTGATGAAACAGAGGAGGGAGATTGAGAGAAGGAAAAATGAATAAAGAGTGTGATACACCGAGAAAAAAGCTAACAAAACAGAGAAGGAGAATGAGAGCAAAGAAAAGAAAGAGTAAAAGCATGGTAGACAGATAGAAAGACTATAATAAAACAGTGGATGAGGGAAAGGGAAAAGAAAGAGTAAACGTATAGTATACAACTAGAAAGACTAATAAAACAGAAGGAGGGTGATAGAAAGAAAGAGAAAAACGAGGGTAAAAGTGATAGCACGATAAAGAGAAGGTCCGAAAGCCGGTTACTTCCACCTAGTTTTCAAACTTTTCACCAGGTTGTGCCACGATCTATTGCAATTTTTGCAATTTTCTATTCTTGCTATTAATCTATCTTAATAAATACTTCAGTCCTGGATGCAGAACGCCTTTGGTAGAAACTATTCCAGCTGTACCAACATTCTAAAATTTCGTCCCTACCCATTTCTGCCGCAGTCCACCTCTGTCAACATCGTCAATCTTATCGGGATTGACGGCCACTCAAAGACTATAAGGCACCTCCTTTTCCAGACCAAACTTTTTAAAAGTATTGACTTGGTTACCTGTCAAGTGACAGGTTTTGACCAAGTTACCTGTCGTGTGACAGTCAACTTTGGAAGTACACTTTTACTGTCATTTTTTTTTTATATAGGAGTGGCTGTGTGGTAAGTGGCTTGCTTACCAACCACATGGTTCCGGGTTCAGTCCCACTGCGTGGCACCTTGGGTAAGTGTCTTCTACTATAGCCTCGGGCCGACCAAAGCCTTGTGAGTAGATTTGGTAGACGGAAACTGAAAGAAGCCCGTCGTATATATATATATATATATATATATATATATATATATATATGTATGTTTGTGTGCCTGTGTTTGTCCCCACAACATCGCTTGACAACCGATGCTGGAGTGTTTACGCCCCCGTAACTTAGCGGTTCGGCAAAAAGATACCGATAGAAAAAGTACTAGGCTTACAAAGCATAAGTCCTGGGGTCGATTTTCTCGACTAAAGGCGGTGCTCCAGCATGGCCACAGTCAAAATGACTGAAACAAGTAAAAGAGAGAGAGAGTAATAATATAATTTATCTTTTACTTGTTTCAGTCATAAGACTATGGCCATGCTGGATCACCGCCTTTGAAGAATTTTTAGTCGAATAAATCGACTTCAGGACTTCTTTTTTCTTTAAATACTGGTACTTATTCTATCGGTTTAGTTTGCCGAATCGTTAAGTTACAGGTACGCAAACACATCAACAGTCAAGCGATAAAGGTGGACAAGTACACACACGTATATGTATTCATATTCAAAGGAAAGAAGCCTGTCATGTATATATATGTATGTATGTACGTACGTATGTATGTATGTATGTATGTATGTATGTATGTATGTATGTATGTATGTATGTGTGTGTGTGTATGGCTTTATTCAGTCTTATTTCAAGATTTCTAGCCAACAGAGAAAGAACCGGTTTCTAGCCTAGATCCAAGGTTCCTTCATTGCAATTTCAACATCAACAACAGGGTATTTTTGTATGTATGTATGTATGTATGTATGTATCTATGTATGTAGGGAGAGTTTACGAAAAAAACAAAAGACGAAGACAGGTGGTGTACAAAACAAACAGATGTATTAGTATAACGCTCGGGAATAGAAAAAGTCTTTTACGTTTCGAGCCTAAGCTCTTCTACAGAAAGGGACACAGAAAAAACAAGGAGAGAAAAAAATGTGTGTAGTGGCTAACGATCTATCATGGCGACTATGTATGTATGTATGTATATCAAGTTGTTGGATCAGGTAATGAAGGTCACGGAGAGGGTCATAGCACAACTAATTAGGGACAGAGTCAGTTTATATGAGATGCAGTTTAGGTTCGTGCCAGGGAAAAGCACCACTGATGCTATATTTCTGGTAAGACAGCTCCAGGAGAAATACCTAGCCAAAGATAAACCTCTGTACCTGGCTTTCGTTGACATCGACCCCAATACGCAACTGGTACTTAATTTATCGACTCCGATTTATCGAATCATATCTAAGTTTATATACATATATAAATAAATAAATATATATATATATATATATATATATATATATATACATACAAATAAGAAAATGGAGGAACAAATTCATTTCAATCATCAACTTACAGATATTACCATTTCATATTATTTATTAACTATATAAATCGAACAAAACAATATACATCAATATGCAAATTAATACCATAATAATAATACACATAAAATAGTCCTTACAGCTGTTTCAGCCTCTGGATAAAAGTATCACATTCTGCCATGATAGTTCGTTAGCCACTACACACATTTCTTTCTGTCCTTGTTTCTCTCCTTGTTTTTTCTGTGTCCCTTTCTGTAGAAGAGCGTAGGCTCGAAACGTAGAAGACTTTTTCTATTCCAGAGCGTTAATACATCTGTTTTTGTACACCACCTGTCTTCGTCTTTTGTTTTTTTTTCGTAAACTCTCCCCATATATATATATATATATATATATATATATATATATATATATATACATGCATCTGCATATACATATACATATATATATATACATATATACATGCATCTACATATACATATACATATATATATATATACATACATACATACATATATATAATATATATATATATATATATAATATATATATATATATATATATATATATATATATATATATATATATATATATATATATATATATATATATATATAAACTTCTTAGGGGCGATGGGTAAAATGTGTAAACCCATATATATACATACATGTATCTGTGAGCGTGCATACGTATTAATGTGTTCCCCGTGCATGTATATGTGTGAGCATATGCATATGTCTCTGTGTATATAAATGAACATACTGATACATATATGTATGCACGTAATTGCATATATACAAATTTTCATAACTTTATTTATACTTTGTGAACGAATATTCCATTCTTTCATTAACCATAAACTTACCTTATTTATATTCAAATTTCCTCAATCATCTCTATTTAATTTATTCATTTATCGTTCTAATTCTCTTTACCTATACTATCTTGTCTCCAATCAAACCGTAAACCTTTCGCCTGAACATATAACGATACGAATCACAAACCTTGAAGGCATGGCTGCTCTCGATTATTGGGATCGTCTTAAAGCCTTAAAACTTTACTCCCTCCAGCGTCGCCGTGAGCGGTACATAATTTGTACGATGTGGAGAATATACCGCCAACTTTGCCCAAACGACCTTAACATTAGCTTCAAGGTTCATCCAAGACTGGGACCACGGGCCATACGTCCCCTGCCCAATTCAAGATCACAACATACATGTACACTGCAATATAATTTCTTTTCCTCAACAGGCCCTGCCATATTTAACATTGTCCCGAGGGAGATCAAAGAGGAAAAGGATCCCATCAACTTTAAACGGAGTCTGGATAGATTCCTTCAAAGAATACCAGATAAGCCACCCATAATTGGATACAACTCACCCAACAAAACTTGACTTAAACAGGATTCGAATAATCCTATCAGGTGGTGCTATTAAGTTAGACATGGCCTGGACCAATCTTTGGTCGAAACATATCTAAGTTATAATGAATCCATAGACACATACAAAAAAATCCAAGGATATATTTTTCCCTCTGAAGATATTATGCTCAGGTCATATGAAGTTAATATTTACTTGATATTTATTGAGTATTGATTGAAACAGCTGTAAGGGATGATGATTAATTTGCTGTTAATAATAGACATTTATTGACTTCCCAATCTCCATTTTCTTTTTCTTCTTTTACATGAATATAAACTATATGTTTTTATATATACACCGATTATTTTAAGGAAATTAATTCCCCAAAATACTAGATAGTGAACCAGTATTCCCTTGGATGAAACCATTCCCTCATCAGGTTTAACACAGCTTCTAGTCGAATTTATATGTGTGTATGTGCGCACGCGCGTGTGTGTATAAATTAAAAATGCATTAAATACTACAATATCTACACGTAGGACAGACACAGAAGGACTCTAATGCTTCATCAGTTATCAACCAAAACACTAATACTCAGTTTCATGCCTTTAACGATAAAACTGAAAACTTAGTATATCAGCGGCACCCGCAAAATTTTCGGAGAATTAGGGCTCCAGCGAACAAAACAATATAGGGTGGACGTAACAGTAGGTTTTTTTTTATATTTTTTTTTTGCGACTCTATCTTCTTCCTTTCTTTCTCTCTCATCCCTTTGGGGGCGATAAATTAAGTACCAGTTGCGTATTGTGGTCCATCTAATCGACAAGCCCCTTCCCCAAAAATTTCGGGCCTTGCGCCTAGAGTAGATAAGAAAAGGTTTATCTTGCATCTTTTACTTGTTCCTGTCGTTAAATCGCGGCCATGCTGGGGCACGACCTTGAAGAACTTTCAGTCGAAATAATCGACCCCTTTTAAAGCCTTGTACTTATTCTATCGATCTCATAGGCCGAACCGCTAAGTCATGGAAACGTAAACACACGAACACCGGTTGCCACGCAGTAGTGGTTGTCAAACAGAGACATAAACACACATACGACGTGTTTCCTCCAATTTCCGTCTACCAAATCCACTCACAAGGCTTTGGTCGGCTAAACTGAACCGAACTCGGAATGACGTGACAGGGAAGCGAATTTGTTTTCTCCACGAGAGTTCCGGACCCCAGTAATGAACTCATTTGCGTACAACCAATCAGAGCTCACCTTGACCTTGTTGTTAAGTTAACAAACACACTCTACCAGGTAAATTCAAGACGAAGAATGCTTTTGTAAGTCGACCGATCGCCAAGTTATGCCTTATTTTAGGAGAGAAGTAATTAGATAGATTTGCATCTATAACTATTATCGAATTTTGTTAGGGCCCCATATGATAAAGATGTGGATGGGAGAAATGTGAGTAGAGGGTGATGTGCTAGCAACCCTCTCCCCTTACTGTTTTACAAAGTAAACAACAACACAAATAATTACGCAAAGGCAGCTATGGTTGAAACAAGAACAAGAACAACAAGCATTCTTAAAAGAGAAAAGAAGCATGGCCATTCCTTGCCCAAGTGACCTTATCGCTTTTCACTTCTTATGAGCTCATAAATTAGTTTGATAGTTGAGCTCTGATTGGTTGTATGCAAATGAGTTCACGACTGGGGTCCGGAACTCTCATGGGAAAAAAATTTTGCGGCCGGGAAGTAAACTTTTCGCCCCACAACCGCACCTGCGCCTTGTTAATTTGCATAATTTAAACATAAATTAGCTAGTGTGCGTGTGTATGTGTGTATATTTTCTGTGTGTGTGTTTGTGTGTGTGTGTACGTGCGTGTGTGTGTGGCATTTATTGGAAATTGAATTATGGGAGACTAAACTACGGGAGTGTCTATGAAGTAATGAGATCTGCTAAAAATGGTAGCTCGTTCTTCCTCAAAAAATACCCTGACGTTCTGCACAAGGAAAAAAAAGACACATTGGGAAATGTAGAGATACAATTCGTTGAACATACAGGTCAGTGACGTACAGTGACGTAGGAAAAATATTGTTTGATCACAGGTCTGCTAGATCGTGTTTGACCTTGGGCTAAACAGCAATAACAAGCTGTAAACATCGATTTGGAGAATCTTCCAAAAACAGGCACCTGCTAGTCTGGTTTATGTATGTATGTATGTATGTATGTATGTATGTATGTATGTATGTATTTGTGTGTATATGTATGTATTTGTGTGTATATGTATGTATATATGTATTTGTGATTGTTTGTGTATGTATGCATGTATGTATTTGTGTACATGTATGGATACATGTACGTATGTATTTGTATGTGTATGTTTGCATTTATGTACGTATGTTTGTCTGTGTGTATGTATATATATATTTGTGCGTGTATGTATGTGTGCATGTATTTGTGAGTGTGAGTAAGTATACATATATGTTTGTATTTATGTATGTTTGTATGTATGTTTGTGTGTGTGTGATGTATGTATGTATGTATGCATATATGTATGTTAGTGTGTGTGCATGTGTATGGATGCATGTAATAATGTGTATGTCCTGTGAAGGCGCGTGGCTTAGTGGTTAGGGTACTCGGTTCACGATCATAATGTCACGAGTTCGATTACTGGCGGTGCGTTGTATCCTTAAACAAGACACTTTATTTCACATTCCTCCTGTCCACTCAGCTGGTAAAAATGAGAAGTACCTGTATTTCAAAGGACCGGTCTTGTTTCATCCTGCGTCACACTGATTCCCCCCGAGAACTACGTTAAGGGCACGTGTGTCTGTGGAGTGCTCAGCCACATCCACGTTAATTTTACGTGCACACTATTCCGTTGACTGGATCAACTTGGAGCCTCGTCACCGTAACCGACGGAGTGTCAATGTAAGTTCGATCTTTAATTATTTGAAATCTTCCCGTAAGGAAGACGCTAGTTTCTGACAAATTACATAAAACTCCGTTGTGGGAATGTACCAGGTGGATCACATTGCTATCACTTCTCTTTTATATTGCTGATTATGTAACACTCAATACCAACACCTCGCTAACCACAATCTAAGATTTTAAGACTCTTATTTTAAGTCCAACTGGTGCCAGAATTTTCGGTAGTTATCACTAGTGTGATTTATGCGTAAGTATTGGGTAAGATAATATCAAACAAACTAAAAGGAATGGTACTGAAAAAAATGTTACTTATATTCAACCAATGCTATATTGATATCTTCATTTCCTAGACATTCTGATAAGTTTCAACGTAACCAGTCTCTACACTAATAACCTCTCTAGATTAGGATTAGCAGCGGTAAGACAAATATCCACAAAGAATTCAGGAGAGATTTCCAAAAGAATTTATACTTGAAGGATTACGATCGGTACATGAAAACAACTACTTCTTTGATAATCAATATCACCAACAAATATAAGGCACGACAATGGGAACGAAAATCACACCAACCTTTGCGACACTAGTAATGAAATTCCTAGAAAAAAAACATCTATGCCATCAACATTTCCAATCATATTTTATAGGAAACTGGCAAGGATTCTTGGATGAATGCACCATATTTTGGGACAAAAGTAGGGAAGACTTTACAAGATTCCCTGAATTAATAATTAGCATTAATGCTTTGAGTTCGTCGCCTTTAGTTCGAAACCATTCTGAGGAGACTATAGTCATTGGTTTCATCGGCCATGTTTCCAAATATTTCCCCCGTAGTGAATCCCAACGGCGAAAAATGATTTCGAAGGCTACATTCATACCAGGCTTGCCAGAAAAACCGTACAGTCGCAGAAAATTGTCCATCGCTCTCGACACCACATTCTGTTGGCCAGGGTTATGGGCTGTTGCCCCCCTGCCCCTTTGACGTAATGGATACTCGTCATTGCTACCAGAATCGGGATCACCCGATCTGCTGAGCAAATAATCATTCTCGGTGTCTGAATAGTCCTAACTAGAATCAACTATTGAGGACTCGTCACGTGATGTTGAAGTTTGGTGTTGATGGACGCGATGATAGACGCGATGAGGAGCATAAATTCAACGTAGTTGGATGCGAAGACGAACGTAAAACTGGCTTAGCTGGACGTGAAGACGAACGCGATGCTAGCTTAGATGAACGTGAAAACGAACGCGAGGACCGTAAATTCAACGAAACTGGCGGAGATGGACGCGACGACAACGTTAAAATCTCTGAAAGACCAGAAGAATTAGCAGAACTTGTAGGAAGTCATAGTGGAAATGGTGGCGTAACCGCCAAGGCTGCTTTTTTTTTTTTTTTTTTTACTATTATGGTGAGGGAACCTGAAATTGCGTTGGAAATATTTATATGAAGATTCTAACAAATCCATCGGATTCTTTGAAATTGCTCGCTGGCCTCTGTTATGGAATCCGTGAGTGATAACAGATATTTACATCAATTGGTACAGAAACAGGCATAAAATAAGACCGTGTATATTTACGCCATCCGATTTAAAGTGCGCTTAATTTAACATCAACCGATGACATGGGGGTAGAAAAAGGAAAATTTAGTATTGGGTTCGATTCGTTTGACTAAAAAATACCACGAGGCGGAGCTCCAGTATGACTGCGGTCTAATGCCTGAAACAAGTAAAATGTAAAAGGTAACGGTTTATTTTCTTTTTCGAAATTTGAAAAAGAACTTTGAGTGACCAACAAGTAATGATTTCGTTAAGTTGTTTTTAATGACTCAATAATATTCCAATTGTATACGTATGCGTTTCAACTTAACAGGTCTTATCAGTGCAATTTTGAATGTTAAACTTTATGACTGACATATTTGTGTAGTTACGGAAATCAATAACCTGAAAGTGATCAGTTGATTAAAAAAGCGTTGTTTGTAATCTCAATGTAGTTATAGCAAGAAAAAAAGCAGGTCTGTTTAAAGGTGAATGAAATTGTAGAAAAATCAATCGATTGATCACGTGTGGCGGTGTTTACGGCCAAATTAGAACGTAATTAAGTGGCTTATGTACAACATAGAAGTACATTTCTCCGAGGGGTTAAGCTCGAAAAATAAGATGAAATAAATTAAAATCGAAGTGAGATAACTACAGAGAAAGAAGTTTAATACATGTCATACCTTCTGGGCAAAATAAGAACAAAAATGTATGCATGTTTTTTTTATAATTTTATTCTACTCTAAACCTGTCTGCGTTATATTTCTAAGGCTACAAAGAAATTTTATTTAATTGAACCATTACAACTTATCTGATTTCTGTAGCAACACAAATATAACTCAAAAAAAGTTTGAAATTCAAAATAGCACTGACGAGACCAGTGAGGCTGAAACGTATACGCAATTAGATTACAATTTAATAAAAAAAGAAATACGTTAACTATGTCATTATTTGCCTGTAATTCAAATTATTTTTCGTGTTTCTGAAAGAAAAAAAAAAAAAGGAAATTAGCATCATTAAAAAACAAAGATAAGAGCTAATAACAGAACCGGATAGAAAAAAGAACATTTAGCTTTGATACGAAACAGCTTATTGATGCGCCGTGTCCGTAGCCGTATTAGAACATACGTGGACAGCTTACGTGTTGCATGAAACTTCATTACTGCGAGGAAGTAAATCTAAAAAAAAGGCAACATCTATTTTGTTCCAATTCTAACACATACACAAGTAGCATACATCTTATTATATTAAGGCGGCAAGCTGGCAGAATCATTAGTACGCCAGGTGAAACGCTTAGCGATATTTCGTCTGCCGTTGCGTTCTGAGTTCAAATTCCGCCTAGGTCGACTTTGCCTTTCATCCTTTCGGGGCAATAAATTAAGTACCAATTACGCACTGGGGCGATATAATCGACTTAATCCGTCTGTCCGTCCTTGTTTGTCTCCTCTGTGTTTAGCCCCTTGTGGGTAGTAAAAAAATAGGTATTTCGTCTGTCGTTACGTTCTGAGTTCAAATTCTGCCGAGGTCGACTTTGCCTTTCATCCTTTCAAGGTCGATAAATTAAGTACCAGTTACGCACTGGGATTGATATAATCGACTTAATCCGTCTGTCCGTCCTTGTTTGTCTCCTCTGTGTTTAGCCCCTTGTGGGTAGTAAAGAAATAGGTATTTAGTCTGCCGTTACGTTCTGAGTTCAAATTCCGCCGAGGTCGACTTTGCCTTTCATCCTTTCAGGGTCGTTAAAATAAGTACCAGTTGAATACTGAGATTGATGTAATCGACTCATCCCCTTCTCCAAAATTGCTGCC
>NC_042999.1:154281029-154321029 GCF_006345805.1 Octopus sinensis
GATTGAAGCGAGGCCTTTATTCGAAACCATGTAGGTTTAGTAACTAGGATCAAGCTACATCAAATCAGGCGAATGCTCTGAATACTAACCAATCATATTGCAGCAATATCACCCCATATAATCGAAAGTTCCTGATGTTTTTGAGTAAATGGGGCTCACAAAAAAAGAAGTGCGGACATACACACCAGAGGTGTAGACATACACACCAAAGGCACACATTACTGAGTGACGCCGACAACAAATCCGTAAGAAGACAGGTTTCTTGGTCGCTGTTCGACGCTTCGTTAAAGGAATCGTCGACTTTGAAGAACTGAGTATTTTCCTGCCTCCACATGATGCCATTCTATTCTATAATTAATTCAAATATGAACTCCATTTACCACTAGCAAACCGTAAAACAGCCATGATAAACATCTGTATAATTATGCAAATATTCTGATGTACACAAGTTTAAATCAATGTTTATAAAGCTTCGTTCGGAGTTTATAGTTATATAGGATCGCAAGTTTCAAATTCCGCCGAGGTCGACTTTGCCTTCCGTCCTTTCAGGGTCTATAAATTAAATACCAGTTGTGTACTAGGGTTGATCTAATCGACCAGCCCCCTCCCCCAAAATTTAGGGCCTTGTGCCTAGAGTAGAAAAAAAATAGGATAGTAAGTAGCCTAAACGTTGCACCAGTTAATCGAGACCCATTCGGCCAGCTCGACAGGTCAGGTCAGGGAAGGTCAGGTATGGGAGCATGCGTCATTGCAGCGCGTTGTTGCATTCCCCATTTGTTGGTTTAGTCCAGGGTCCTCCTATGCGACCTATTGAGTAGAGTCCCAGTCAATCCCCATCTCTGCAAGCTACCTCTTCCTTTGCTGTGACAATGTGGAATGTGGTCAACTAACACAAACCGTCAACTCAGCCGGATCATCAGTGAAGAGAACACGGTAAGGAAGGTAACATTCGGGAGATCGAGGAACATGACCAAACAGTCTGAACTGACGATCCCGAATCATACAAATAACAGAACGCATCCCAGTTTCTGAGTAGAGTCGTTAATTGGATATGATATCCGACCAATGATACAGTATCCACTGTATTCTCCTTTGTATAGCAAGTGAGTTTCCAAAATGCTGGACCACAATAAATCCACGCTCAACCTTCGACACAAATAAATATAACTGTAGTGATAAGCAAGATTATAATTTTCAAAACGAAAAAAAATAAAATAAAAAACAAACAAGAACCCGTATAAAAAAAAGCCGTATGTAATAGTTATTGATTTTTGCCACAAGTTCAGTAATTTTTGCGAAGAGGAGGTATGTCGTTTAGCTTACTTTATACGAATATTTATTCATTTACTGTTTAAATTTGAGAGGTAAGAAATAAATCCTTTTTACAGTGGAACTCGAAGTGGATAAAGTTATAAATAATTCTTTCTAGTATAGGCAAAAGCCTGAAATTATATGGGGGAAGAGGCTAATCAATTACATCGACCCCCAGTACTCAATCGGTACTTATTTTATCGAACTTGAAAGGATAAAAGTTAAAGACGATCTCGGTAGCTTTTGAATTCAGGACGTAAAGACAGACAAAATGCTGCTAAGAACTTTGTCCGGCCTGCTTATGGTTCTTGTCAGTTCACCGCCTAAAAATAATGCTATAGGTAATAGCATGTAGAATATTGGGTTAAGAAAAACCTTTGGATAGAAAAAAGTTGATTTCCAGTGGGACAGGCTGCCTGTGAGATAGGCTGCCTATGAAACAATGCTTACAACGAAAAAATGAAAGTAACTTGTCCGGAAATGGGAACATTGATATCCCATAATTTGAGGGCAAAAACTTAAACAGAGCTGGTGAAATCCCTCAATTTGCTGCGTCAAGAGGCATCTCTTTGTATTGTATCTTCTACTGATATCTTAAGTGTTTCAGAGATATCAGCTAAGATGTGCTATACCCAATAATGAGCAACAACTGAGGAGCCAATTCGATGGCTTCTATGTCGATATATGATAACAAACACAGCTACATATGAATAATTCACGACTACTTAGCAGCACAGAAAGACCTGACAGAAGACGGTGGCGTTGTGCCTGTCAATCTATATCTATAAAACAGTTATTGGACGAAAATTGTATGCGCATTTTGCTTTGACGGTTAATGGCGGCCAAACCGAGGCTAGAATCGAGCTGAAAATTGACAGGGATACTAAATGCGTAGTGAGGATGAGACCCGCGATGGTTAAAATTCGCTAGCTATAAAGATGTGGTTGCTATGGCAAAAAGAGTGATTGTTTATCGATTCAAGGGAACTTTTCGAAATATGATGAAATATATTGTTATCGCAACAATAAAATGCTTAATACTTAATCTACATCTATAAAACAGTCCTTGGACGAAAATTGTATGCACATTTTGCTTTGACGGTTAATGGCGGCCAAACCGAAGCTAGGATCTAGCTGAAAATTGGCAGGGATACTAAATGCGTGGTGAGGATGAGACCCGCGATGGTTAAAATTCGCAAGCTATAAAGATGTGGTTGCTATGGCAAAAAGAGTGATTTTTTTATCGATTCAAGGGGGTCCAGAGCCCCTCTAGGTTTGTGTGATTGGCTTTTAATGCAGGTCCAATACAATAGCCCTCAGAAACAGACTACGTACAAATTCTTTCTTCACAACTCCTGAAGCTGCTTTCTGACCAGGTGGAGGCTCCAAACGAAACAGGGGACCCGAAATGATAAGGTTGAGAAACGCTGTTATAGATTATGCCTAACCGAAAACGATCACACCCACATCATCCAAACAGACCGGGTGAAACCGGGCTTAACTGCTAGTTCACAATAATTTGTTTATATGATATTGTTGGATTTCGCGCTTGTCATTTACTATTAATTAATTTTTATGTTTTTAAACCACTAAACTGCATATAAACCGATATATCGATACAATCAACCCCAGAATTGTACTTTATTTTGCCGATTCCGAAATTGGTCTTGGTGAAATTTGAACATTGTCACTAATTTAGGCACAAAGCTGGCGATTGTGTAGGATGTGGTGGTTGTGGTGGGGATAAGGTTAGTTGATGCCATCAACTCTAAAACTGGATAGTTATATTATTTCATGAAATCCCGAATGGATGAAAAGCAAGGTTGACTTGAACAGATGTTGAATCCAAAACGCAAAATTCCGGAATAATTACAGAAATATCTTTTCTTTTTCCCCCCAGTTCTTTTCCAATCAGCATATGACGTGTTTGCTGAAGTTCGTAAGGCTCGGTCAAGGTAGAATTAGATAAATAATGTCGCACGAAGCAGCGTTGAATAAAATATATTCATGTGAAGTCATATTTAACACGTTTTAATGTATTCGGACAGGAATATATTCGTTCTTATCAAGCTGCGATTGACAGATTTACCGTTTCTAGTTGACGAAGTTAAAGAACGCAGAAACGCATGCGTCCTACAATCCGTTGACATCATTCGCAGCCGTTTCTGTGTTTTAAATATTCTAGAAAAAGTTTTGTCTCCCAAGAGTATTTCCACAGCGAAAGACCTTCTCATGTTCGAATACACTTGAACATATCAGATATCAGTTTACATACACATATGTATCAATACATGCATGTGTATGTATGTATATATCTATGTATACACAGGTGTATGCATGCATGCATGCAAGTACGTACGTTGCATAGTTTGGTAAGTGCTTGGAATGAAAAACTAGGACTTCAAATCCCCAACAAATGTTCTTTATCAATAAAAGTACACTACCTATGATTTTATATAGTGAGTTCTATTTCTCGCGTATGTATGACTTGAGTGTTTGTGCGTGTCTGTATGTGTGTGCGAGCGAGCGCGTACGTGCGTATACTTCACAATGCACGAGCAGCTGTTCGTGTTTAGTTCATGTCCACGAAACTTTAAGTAACACGAGGGGCTAAGCCAATCTGCTCCTCAATGAATACAACTCCAACTCTATGTGTTGAATGCCGCTTGCGTTCGTTTTTCACTAACTCAAGTATCGGGGTAATAACCTGATAACGTACATTTCAAAGTTCTTATACGGTTTTCGGCTACCATATGCTAACACAGCAGAACTACTTCCTTAACTGGATATACATGTGGAAATCAGTGCTCTCGAAACCATTCACCTGATGACGTGCGGGGACACAGTTAGTGCTTGATCATATTTAATTATATAATATTTATATAATAGTATGATATGGAAAATTCAGCAACTAATACCCATTACCAATGCACAGAAACAATTGTTGTGATTTGTGATTAAAGCCTGTTCATTCTATCTTCTTGTTTTATACATTTGGGCGCGCGCGCGTGTATGAGAGCGCGTGTAAGTTAAACAATTTATATACAGTTTCTGCAGCAGAAAACAGACAACTTTATTAAAAAGACACCGATGGCGAACACATTATTTGATAAAGAAAATAGAAAAACAGAAATTTCAACACTAAAATTGGATTAAATTCTACGCATGTCCACCCACATACTAATATATTGCTAGAACTGTTCGAAGAAAATTTCTTTTTATCAATTAAAAATATAAAATTCCGAAAAAACACAAAAACACTCATTAATAGCTGTCAGACGAAGTTGAACAACAGATAAACGCAAAATAGTTAAATTGTAAAGCACTGTAATCAAGTTTTCACCCATTTTATCACGACAAACAATTTATATTAAATCGACCACACCGCATATCATCGAGATATTTCTAACGATATCACTAAGAAAAGTAGAAAAAAAACAAAAAACAATAACAACATAAATTAAATCAACACATAGGAACTGAAAATTATAATGAAATAATTATGTTTTATATATATGACTGATGTAAGAAAAAATCCTTTTCATAACAGACGCCTTACTTTACTTTCAAAAACCACAAAACAAATTTACGACGAAAACCGTCGATCTCATTCTAAAACTGATATGGTTAATAGAAAAATCTGATGTCGACAGTATTAGTAAAATATGATTGATAGATAATTACAATAAATAAACTAGTAGCACCATTACCTCTTGGGAATAACAAGACAAATGCTTTAAAAGAATGGGTCAAACACATTTCTAATTAAAATAAATATAAATTCACACAATTTGATAGCGAAAAATGTATACATAACACGAAATTCTTACTTATGACTGCACTGAATATCGCAAAATCTTTTTAATCACAACAATAAAAAACAAAATTGACATTTTAATATTGATCAGATAAAGAATTTCGATTTATACTTGTGCATTATGGATTGCAGTAATCCCTCGCCATATTACGGTTCATTTATCGCGGTTCACCGGTCGCAGTTTATTATTTAAGCTTACGTCGATTCCCCGGTGGTGGTGTTTTGCATTCATAATAAAATAAATACTTAGAAATTATAAAAATAATAAAATAAAATATACAGGCGCAGGAGTGGCTGTGTGCTAAGTAGCTTGCTAATCAACCACATGATTCCGGGTTCAGTCCCACTGCGTGGCATCTTGGGCAAGTGTCTTCTGCTATAGCCTCGGGCCGACCAATGCCTTGTGAGTGGATTTGGTCGACGGAAACTGAAAGAAGCCCGTCGTATATATGTATATATATATATATGTGTGTGTATGTGTTTGTGTCTGTGTTTGTCCCCCTAGCATTGCTTGACAACCGATGCTGGTGTGTTTACGTCCCCGTCACTTAGCGGTCCGGCAAAAGAGACCGATAGAATAAGTACTGGCGGTGCTCCAGCATGGCCGCAGTCAAATGACTGAAACAAGTAAAAGAGTATTGTTTCTAGTTCGCGGATTTTCACCTATCGCGAGGTGTTTTGGAACGTAATACATGCGATAGTCGAGGGATTACTGGTGTAAAATTACTAAGAACGACTTCGTTAGTATGGGCGGATATGATTTCGCTGAGACAAGTTATTTGGCAAAATTATTCATATCATCAACTACAAAGATCTCTGCAAGCTGAAAAGAAATCTGTATTGAGATTCTTGGCCATTAATCATGAACATGATTAATTCCCAACAAATGATAGAGCTGAAAAGAATTTGCATAATTCTTTTCAGTCAACATGGCTTTATATAACTCGTGACCAACGTTGCAACATTACTGTCTTGAATTTGTGAAGGCGTGAGGGCAGCGAGCTGGCAGAGACGTTAGCATGTCGGATGAAATGCTTAGCAGTATTTCGTCTGTCTTTACGATCTGAGTTCAAATTCCACAGAGGTCGACTTTGCTTTACATCCTTTCGGAGTCGATAAATTAAGTACCAGTTACGCACTGGGGTCGATGTAATCGACTTGATCCGTTTGTCTGTGCTTGTTTGTCCCCTCTGTGTGTAGCCCCTTGTGGGCAATAAAGAAATAAGAAACGTTAGCACGCCGGGCGAAATGCTTTGCAGTATTTCGTCTGTCTTTACGATCTGAGTTCAAATTGCACCGAGGTCTACTTTGCCTTTCATCCTTTCGGGGTCGATAAATTAAGTACCAGTTACGCACTGGGGTCGATGTAATCGACTTGATCCGTTTGTCTGTGCTTGTTTGTCCCCTCTGTGTGTAGCCCCTTGTGGGCAATAAAGAAATAAGAAGCGTTAGTACGCCGGGCGAAATGCTTTGCAGTATTTCGTCTGTCCTTATGATCTGAGTTCAAATTGCACCGAGGTTAAATTCGCCTTTCATCCTTTCGGGGTCGATAAATTAAGCACCAGTTACGCACTGGGGTCGATGTAATCGACTTGATCCATTTGTCTGTGCTTGTTTGTCCCCTCCGTGTGTAGCCCCTTGTGGGCAATTAAGAAATAAGAAACGCTAGTACGCCGGGCGAAATGCTTTGCAGTATTTCGTCTGTCTTTACGATCTGAGTTCAAATTGCACCGAGGTTGAATTCGCCTTTCATCCTTTCAGGTCGATAAATTAAGTACCAGTTGCATACTAGAGTCGATCTAATCGACTGGCTCCCTCCCAAAACATTTCGGGCCTTGTGCCTAGAGTAGAAAAGAAAAGAAGGATCTTTTCTAAAAGAAGAACAGATTTTTCTAGTTGACTAAATAATTTGAAACTTCGTATACTGGTAGAATGTGTCAAAAGAAAACATTAATTTCAACTAGTTTTTTTGAGAAAAATGTATTTTGTAAGTTTAAACGTAGTTTAAATCTGCGAATTTTAACCAATCGTATTGTCTGTTTTGATCTGAAATCATTAACTGCATAGTGTTACTGTGACGTAGACAGCTATTTTGTGAACATTTTAAACAGCGTGGGTAAGAAGTAAGCAAACAGCTGTGGTAGATGTGGTTATCATGGCAGTGGTGGTGGTGGTGTAGTGCTGACAGTGGATGTGTATGATGGCAGCAATTATAGTGTTGGTGTTTTTGTAGAGGTGGTGGTGGTGGTGGCGGCAGTGGATGATGATGATAATGATCATGATAGTAGTAGTGGTATTGATTATGTTAGGATGTCTCATGGATGGTAGTGTTGAAGACATTGCAGAGTGTAGTGGTGGTGAAATTGGTGATTTTGAATATGATGCTGGTTTTGGTCTTGGGGTTGTGGTTGCAGAAGATGGTTGTGGTGGTAGCATTGGAGGTTGTAATAATGGTTGTAGTGGTGGTTGTGAAGATGATTATGATATTGATAGTCTTTGCATTGAGGTGGTGGCAGAGTCAGAGTAAATAATAAGAGCCTAGTTAACACAAGATTCTTAAATTTCGGAGATCATAAGATAGAGAGCAAGAAGTTAAAAGTTCCAATACTGGCCCAATTCTTATACCCCAGATTCTTCAACTATTTTATAAGAAAGGGGTTAATGGCAGGATAGGGATTCAGCTTAAAAATAAATTGTATGACCAAAAATACATAAATAAATTACTGCTCCAACGATGTAATTTTAGTATGTGTGTATGTATGTATGTATGTATGTATGTATGTATGTATGTATGTGTGTGTGTGTGTGTGTGTATGTATGGATCAAAACAGTTTGATTCAAATTCTGTGGTACTTATATATTCATACATACATATACATGTTGATGTATATAACATATATATATTGTATGTAAACATCTTTTATATATATATAATGTATGCATCTATAATACACACACATTATAAATATATACACATATATGCATATGCATTAGAATATGTGTGTATAGGTATATATATATATATTATATATATATATATATATATATATATATATATATATATATATATATTATATATATATATGCATATGTTTGTATACATGTGTGTGTAGCTATTTAGGATCTGCACAAATTTTATATATACTCCACGGATTTTGAAAGTGTTTAGTTAGAAAAAATTATTTTTAAAATCTGTAGGTCAAAAGGTAAAGATCCAGTATTTAAAATTTTTGTTGCATTTCTAATCTTTCTGATGTCTAAGGATGGATATTTATGCGTATGAATCTTTTTCTTTTTATTTTGTTTCAAATATAATTCTAGGGAACTGAAAAAGCTGTGTACGATGCTAAGCGAATTTAGCCGGATGTTTACATTTTAGCTGTTTACATGTTTACGTTAAGTACGTCACAAAATAGCTGTTTACGTCACAGTAACAATATGTTGACAGGCAGTAAATGATATGAGGTCAAAACAAAGAATACCATTGGTTAAAATTCGAATTATTAAACTACGTTAAACTTAGAAATTACAGTTCCGTTTTCAATTTGGTTTACAATTATGTTTTTTTTTGACACATTCTACCAGTATACGAAGTTTCAAATTGTTTACTTAACTAGAAAAATCTGTCCTTCTTTTAGAAAAGATCCGAAAAGAATTTGTGAGGGCGTGTAGGCAAGCGGTTAGGGTGTTCAAATCACGATCGTCTAGACGTGAGTTCGATTCCTTGTAGCGCGTTGCGCCTTTGAGCAATGCACTTTATTTCTCGTTGTTCCATTCAACCCACTTGGCAAAAATGAGCTGTCCTTGTTTTTCAAAAGGCCAGCCTTGTCACATTCTGAGAGCTGTATCAAGGGTACACATGTCTGTGGAGTGCTCAGCCACATGCACTTTAATTTCAAGAGCAGGCTGCTCCGTTGATCGGATCAACTGAAACACATACCGTCGTAACCGATGGGATGTCAGTTACTTTCTTGTACTTCTTTGATGTCAACATTAGTTTAAATTAGGTAGACGAAAGCTGTGTAAAAACCTATCGGATGGATTGTACCTGCAGCTCAATGGTTCAACTTTACCACACCATTAGAATTGCATTAGGAGTTCAATTATCTGTGAGATATTCAGCCACTTACACGCGAATTCAAAGTACAGGAAGTTCAGTTGGTCAAATAAATGTATCATCAGCGGAGAATCATTGACTGTTAACTTTATAATAACATATACAGACTTGTGTGTAGGGGAGCAATGCCCCAGTACTTAGGGTAGCGGACTCGCGGTCGTAGGGTCGTGGTTTCGATTCCCAGACCGTGCATTGTGAGTGTTTATTGAGCAAAAACATCTAAAGCTCCACGAGGCACCGGCAGGGGTGGTGGCGAATCCTGCTGTACTCTTTCACTACAACTTTCTCTCACTCTTTCTTCCTGTTTCTGTTGTACCTGTATTTCAAAGGGCCAGCCTTGTCACGCTGAATCTCCCTGAGAAGTACATTAAAGGTACACATGTCTGTGGAGTGCTCAGCCACTTGCACGTTAATTTCACGAGCAGGCTATTCCGTTGATCGTATCAACTGGAACCCTCGTCGTCGCAACATACAGATATGTATAAACGAAGTATGGCCAAATGGTTAATATGTTAGCTTTGCAACCACAAGATCCCGCGGTCAATCTCACAGTATGGCATCTTGGACAAGTGTCATTTTCTATAGCCTCGGCTTTTTCTATATCTTACAAGTGAAATTAAATAGAAATTAAGAGTATATTTGTAATTCAAAAGTCAATTTTTCTACACCGTGACATGCTGAGTCTAAACAGGAATTAATTTAGTAAGAAAAAAAATTAGTTGATCGAACAATTGAATCTTCATCGAAGGACGGAAATCCATCTATAGATGTGTTAATATAACGTTCCCTGGAAGTGTATATATACAGTA
This sequence comes from Octopus sinensis, assembly GCF_006345805.1. Taxonomy (NCBI): domain Eukaryota; kingdom Metazoa; phylum Mollusca; class Cephalopoda; order Octopoda; family Octopodidae; genus Octopus; species Octopus sinensis. The sequence continues at coordinate 154,291,083 of NC_042999.1, forward strand.
AAGTATACTTACAAATGGGTGGATATAGCATTCCATACAGGCATATGTACAGCAAAGTATGCACTTAAAGGTATGTGACGACAGCGTTCCATACATGTGTACGTACACCAATGTATGCATTTAAGAATGTGTAGCTATAGCGTTCTCTACAGGGGTACGTACATCAATGTATGCATTTAAAAGTGTGTAGCTATAGCGTTCTCTAGAGGTGTACGTACACAAATGTAGGCATTTAAGAATGTGTAGCTATAGCGTTCTCTACAGGTGTACGTACACCAATATCCGCATTTAAGAATGTGTAGCTATAGCGTTCCATACAGGTGTACGTATACCAATGTATGCATTTAAGAATGCGAAGTTATTGCGTTCTCTACAGGTGTACGTACACCAATGTATGCATTTAAAAATGTGTAGCTATTGCATTCTCTACAGGTGTACGAACACCAATGTATACATTTAAAAATGTGTAGCTATAGCGTTCTCTACAGGTGTACGTACACCAATGTATGCATTTAAAAATGTGTAGCTATAGCGTTCTCTACAGGTGTACGTACACCAATGTATGCGTTAAAAAATGTGTAGCTATAGCGTTCTCTACAGGTGTACGTACACCAATGTATGCATTTAAGAATGTGTATCTATAGCGTTCTCTACAGGTGTACGTACACCAATGTATGCATTTAAGAATGCGAAGCTATTGCATTCTCTACAGGTGTACGTACACCAATGTAGACATTTAAAAATGTGTATCTATAGCATTCTCTACAGGTTTACGTACACCAATGTTTGCATTTAAGAATGTATAGCTATAGCATTCTCTACAGGTGTACGTACAGCAATGTACAGACACAGATATTAAACCGACATCATTACAATATGTAAAGAATAAAAGTCACTGCATACCCTGACATAGAGCTTCTTGCGGGTGCTTGAGAAAAATGATATAAGGGATTAGTATTAGGAGAAAATACGGAGAAGAAACCTAAAGTCTATAAGGCTGGAAATATCAAATTAAACTAAGCTTGGATTCGTAATAGAGAACGCAACTTCTTAATTTATATGCTACAAATGACGATGATATCGACGACAATGAAAGTCTGCAGCATCTTGTGATTTAAAGCAGGGGTTCTCAATCAGGATCCATATGACCCCTAGGGGTCCATATCAGGCTTTGGAGGGGTCCAAACAAGCAAAATAGTAAATTGAGCGTCTATGACAAAATTTTGTTTTCGATGTATTTATTGCGAGAACACTAGTTTTGTACAGTTCCACATTTCCAGCCAATGAAATACGTTCTGTTGTAAACCTACGCAGGTGAACGTGTGAGAAGCAAAATAGGAATTTCGAAAGAAGTATCTATAAAGCTTGCTTTTAAAAATCAAATCACTGTGGAGGCGGGGTACCCCAGGAGGTATTTCAACCGTGTTTCGTGGTCTGCTACCACAACAGCTCCTTTATAGGATCCAGTTAGCTCAAGACATCATCAGGAGGAACCACGTCCGGTTTAGGCCCCTATTCCTCTACCGTTTTGACGTGGCGCTACCGCCCCCTTTTCGGAGGTGTCTTCAGCTCTGGTGTTGGGTGCCTCCAGCAGGCAGCCCCAGCAAGTTGTCACGTGACACTGTCTCAACTTTAACTGATCAATGAAGGCGCGTAGTCTTAGCCCACGCATTCTCTAAAATAGTAGCCAAAGGGTTCCACAGGGAAAAATGGTTGAGAACTGATTTAAAGGATGATGAACAAAACAAGACACTTTCTTTCAGAACCTTGCTATCAAGGAGGTGACCAGTCAAAATTAACTCTAAATTGATAGAAAAGAAAACAAATGCATATATAAAGCAGCGGCGGACCGAAATGGGGCGGGCCTTAGGGGCACGTGCTCCCCTCAAGAAAAGAAGTGCGCTTTTCTAAATAATGTTATTACGGCCTTTTCTCCTGAAATTATATTACCTTCTGACCTTGTGCTCTTCTTTTGAAAAATTCCTGGGACCGCGCCTGTAAAGATTACAAGGCTGAAGATAACAAGATGGATGGAAGCACTCCGTCGGTTACGACGACGAGGGTTCCGGTTGATCCGATCAACGGAACAGCCAGCTCGTGAAATTAACGTGTAAGTGGCTGAGCATTCCACAGACACGTGTACCCTTAATGTAATTCTCGGGGATATTCAGCGTGACACAGAGTGACAAGGCCGGCCCTTTGAAATACAGGTACAACAGAAACAGGAAGTAAGAGTGAGAGAGAGTTGTGGTGAAAGAGTACAGCAGGGATCACCACCATCCCCTGTCGTAGCCTCATGGAGCTTTTTAGGTGTTTTCGCTCAATAAACACTCACAACGCCCGGTCTGGGAATCGAAACCGCGATCCTACGACCGCGAGTCCGCTGCCCTAACCACTGGGCCATTGCGCCTCCACATAACAAGAAGAACCAAGCAAATCTAGAGGATGGACGAAAGAAGCAGAGAAAAGAAAGGATATATGTAAAAAAGAAAATAGAAGAAAACTATCTCAACATGTGCGTTGTTTAGTATTTTAAAAGGTAGTTTAAACGGGTTTACGAGACTATAGACAATATATGTAGCTATCAACTACAAACACGCCCACACATTTACACATAATGGTTGTAACGTAGCAAAACTGAAAAGCCACGTGTGCTTTTCACTTCTACTTTGGGACTTACGCTCATTTACACAGAAGTTCCTTTTGCGGAAGGTATTCAGAGTGCTTACCGCATACATACATACGTACATACATACACACATATACATACATACATACATACATACATACATACATACATGCATACATACAAACACATACATACATACATACATACATACATACATACATACATACATACATACATACAACACATACATACATACATAAATACACACATACATACACATACACACATGCATACATACATACATACATACACATACATACACATACATACATACATGCATACATACATACATACATACATACACATACATACACATACATACATACATGCATACATACACACACGTATATGCATACATACATACAAACATATACATACATGCATACATACACACGCATACATACATGCATACATACACACGCATACATACATGCATACATACACACACATACATACATACAAACATACACTGGCACTGGCTCACACAGACACACACACACACACGCACGCACACGCGCACACACACACACACACACACACACACACACACACACATACCAGTGGTGTTACCCACGTGAATGTAGGGCATGCAACATCCATCTAAAGTAATTTATAAATGAATGCAGAGAGCAAATCAGATTTTAATATACCTGGCAAGAAGGTATGCATCCTACTTCAATTATATTATTGTAATTTTAATAATTATATGCTTTGGCTTAAGTACCAGTAGTCACCTTTCACACACCACACACACACACATGCACACATACACATTGGAAAGGTAGGAATGGTTCGGAGAGCAGGCGAAAGAAGCTTCATAGCGAAATACATAGAAATATACAGAGGTTGTAAAAATTGCCTGAAGCTTTCTTGATGAATGATAAATAAGAGGATAAGTGTAAACAAGAAGGCTATAAAACAAATGCAGAATAAAAGAAAAATATATAAAAAAAACTATATAAATGCAAACAAGTATGTCTTGTATCGTATGTAGGTTAAAAAGCAAGATGCAAAGAAAAGAGAAAGGAATAGAATAATATAATACATATATATATATACATATATATATAAACATATATATATATATATATATATATATATATATAATATATATATATATATATATATATATATATACATAATATATATATATATACATACATATATATATATATATATATAAACATACATACATATATATATATATATATAATATATATATATACATACATATATATATATAATATATATATATATATATACATATATATATATACATATATATATACATACATATATATATATATATACATATATATACATACATATACATACATATATATATATATATATATATATATATATATATAATATATATATATATATAATATATATATATATATTATATATATATATATGAAGGGAGAGGAAAAGTGGCAAACTAGGTTAAATATGTTACCTAATAAGTCATGTAGACAGTAAAGTAATGGAAGCCGTAGGTCTAAGTAAAAAGATTCGTAATATTTGATGGTTTCAAATTGTTTGCATAAGCAAGAGGAATTTGATATTCGAGAATTACAAAAGAAATTATTGAAAGAGTAAGCGAAGGATCTAATCGCGACGGGATGACATAATTCGCCCAGTGTAACATAATGCAAAGTTCAATTTGACGTTAGCGCGGATAAGAATGTATAATATCGTATCAGATGTAGATATGGGCTGTCTAGTATCGCTAAAATTGATGGTGTCAGCCGCGTCGCTTGACCTTTAGAGGACCCCTGCAACTTTTTGTTTCGAGGCCCCATCCCTTCAGTCAAAATTCATAATCTACACACCTTTTTATTCATAGCTATATTTTACTTTATCCTATCTGAAGTTCAATATTTCAGGTTATCCTAAAGAACATATTTAGGTAAGGACGTTCGTGGTACAATGCAATATTTTTACAAGAACTTTTGCAGGTACAGTGTATTACAATTTTATTTCTTGAAATTTTCAGTTAACATAGTTTAATTCTTGTTCAACATCTTAACCAAAGTAAATAGATGATTCATTTGCATACATTGATCTTCACATGGGGCTCCTCAACCGCGTAAGCCTCCTGCGACTGTAGGGGTTGCAGGGGCTTAGCGACGGCCCTGGATAGTGTTGATACTTTATATTACATGTCGCGGAAAAGTTAAAGGTTTGTAATTGCCTGAAAGTTTTAAAGGTTTTTATGCGTATTCGATGTGTACACGAAAGTTTTGAAGGGTTTATGTGTTCTCTGAGTGGTTATTGCGAATGTAACTTCCTAAAGGGGATTTTGCTTTTTTCTCCAGCACACGAACGCGCCTTAAATAAACTATCCCATCTTAAATAGTGTTGATTATTTCTTGTCGTCAATTACCAAATACAACTGGACAGCGTGGTGTCATTATATATATATATATATATTCTCTTTCTCTTTTACTTGTTTCAGTCATTTGACTGTGGCCATGCTGGAGCACCACCTTTAGTCGAGGAAATCGACCCCAGGTCTTATTCTTTGTAAGCCTAGTACTTATTCTATCGGTCTCTTTTACCGAACCGATAAGTTACGGGGACGTAAACACACCAGCATCGGTTGTCAAGCGATGTTGGGGGGGACAAACACAGACACACAAACACACACACATATATATATATACATATATACGATGGGCTTCTTTCAGTTTCCGCCTACCAAATCCACTCACAAGGATTTGGTCGGTCCGAGGCTATAGTAGAAGACACTTGGCCAAGGTGCCACGCAGTGTAACTGAACCCGGAACCATGTGGTTGGGAAGCAAGCTACTTACCACACAGCCACTCCTATATATATATATATATAAGGATAAGCATATTAAAAGAAGTCTGTGGGAAAACTCATTTAAAGAAAAGGAGTCCTTGGTAGTGAAAAGGTTGAAAACCGCTGACCTAATACTTCCCTGATTATTCTGGCCGTGCCAAAGAAGCGAACCTACTGGGCACTCTATTCCAATTTCCTTTATATTCCCCTTCATGCCTTCTGATACTGTTCCCATGGACCTGATAATAATTAGCACTATCTTCACCTTCTTCATTTTCCATAGCCGGGCTATTTCGTACATAAGAGGGTTGTATTCATTTATTTTTTCGCCTTCTTTCTTGACTATTCGTGGATCAAAGGGGCACGCAACATCAACTATAGTGCATGCGTGGTGCATCTTGTCGACCACCACTAGCTCAGGTCTATCATCATTATTATTATTATTATTATTATTATTATTATTATATTATTATTATTATTATTATTATTATTATTATTATTTGTCTATATCTTTGCTTACTGTTCCCAACGCTACTGTTCTCATGCTCCACATTCTTCCTATTTCAAATTTTGAGAGATTGTATTTGTTTTGTCCTCTTTCTTATGATTCTGGAATCAAACGGGCACGAAGCAACTTCGCCTTTCCTTATCTATAATTGTTATTTCCGGTCTATTATTTTCTAACTTCTTGTCCAGTTCTTATATTATACCTGTGCCAACTTGGGTCATTCTTCCAAAATGAGTGTCCCTGTCTCTCTCCAAATTCCACAGGCTTTATATTTTTCTGACACATTCTCTCCATATATATTTTTTCTCAAGTCGCTTGTTCTTATTGCTTGATCTTAGGCTGCTACAATTATGCTGTCTGTCAATTTGCCTCTCTCTCTCACTCTCTCTCTCTCTCTCTCTCTCTCACTCTCTCTCTCTCTCTCTCTCTCTCTCCCCCTTCCCTTCTCTCTCTTTCTCTCTCTTTCTCTTTCTATAACGATGTAAAGCGTAACTTTAGAATCAACCAAGCAACTAATATTTATATCGGCTATTATTAAACAGAGATAAGACGATGTTTTATTCGTATTTTAATCCCGATAAGAAAAATCTTTTGAAAATGTGTTTGAAATGAAAATATTGTATCAGCTTTAAATACTTTACCTCTACGAAAATTCGCGGGCCCTTTTAGCACCCAGCCCCTACTTGACATTAGCTACCTCCTTTGAGATCTTATAACGCTTCCAGTAGAGTGTTATTAGTCAGGATCTGAATCAAAGGTTGAAAAACAAGAAAGTAATGAACCACATGGTTCACGCCTACTGCGTGGAACCTTGGCAAGTATCTTCTATTATAGTTTCGTGACGACCAAAGTCTTGTGAGTTAATTTGGTAGACGGAAACTGAAAGAAGTCCGTCGTATGTTTTTGTATATGTGTGTGTCTTTTTGTCTGCGTTTGTCCCTCACTACCGCTTGACCATCGGTGTTGGTGTGTTTACATCCCCGTAACATAGCAGTTCGGTAAAAGAGACCGATAGAATAAATATCAGGCCTGAAAGAAAAATAATAAGCCCTGGGGTCGATTCATTCGACTAAAATCTCTTCAAGGCTATGCCCCAGCATGGCCGCATTCTAAAGACTTAAATAAGAAAAAAAAAATGGCAGAATGGTTTGCACGCCGGGCGAAATGCTTAGCAGTATTTCGTCTGCCGCTACATTCTGAGTTCAAATTCCGCCGAGGTCGACTTTGCCTTTCATCCTTTCGGGCTCTATTAAATAAGTACCAGTTACACACTGGGGTCGATGTAATCGACTTAATCCGTTTGTCTGTCCTTGTTTGTCCTCTCTGTGTTTAGTCCCTTTTGGGCAGTAAAGAAATAGATATAAATAACCCTAATGGCAGCTTTTAATTAAGGAACAAGGATTGTCGTTTTGAAGGGAATTAGTTGATGCGATCGAACGCACTACCTGTCTGGTACTTTATTTTATCGACCATGAAATGATGAAAGGCAAGTGTGGCCTCGGTAGCGTTTGACCTCAGAACGTAAAGAGCCAGAACTAACACCTCATAGCATTTCTTCGACGCTCTAACGGTTCTCTGCCAGCCTGAAGAAAACATAAATAATTTATAATGGCTTTTTTTTAATGCTAATTCCTTTTTGTTGCTTTTACGCGTTGAAAGATCTCGCTTAACGACTGAGCTGATATATAAGAGTGAGAAAGGGAGAGAGAGGAGGAGAGAGGTGAGGAGAGGGGGAGAAGAAAAGCAGTTGAAGACATAAATAAATAAATTAATTAAATTAATAAAATGCTTGATTAATGTTTAAAAGATCCTCGAAAATGAATTAGTTTGTATAACATTAAAACTAGTTTGGCTGAGGTCATTAATAAACAAACAGTTATTAACAACTTGCAAGTCAACAGACACCCCCCTCTCTCTCTTTATCTGTCTTTCTCTTTCCTTCTCTTTTCTTTTCTTTCCTCCTTTATCTCTTTCTCTCTCTCTCTCTCTCTCTCTCTCTCTCTCTGCTTCTTTCTTCCCCAAGCTCTCTCTTATAAATGAAAGTACCATTTAGAGAACGAAAACTGTTATAGGTGAACATAGAAAACCATGTAATCTTATTATTCCAGTGTTAAAATTCTTCGTCTTGTCATATATTTTCCACGTACAGCTGCAAACAGCCGTCTTATCTTTATATATAAAAGTCAAGTTGTGTGTCTGTCTCCTACGATTTAGATTCCTAACTACTCCCACATTTTACGGTGCAGTTTAACCAAAACCGGGTATCTTATAGTCGTGATTCATATCGAGCCCTTCTGGGTATTAGCGCGCGTCTACGATGAGTCTACGATTTTAAAAATAATTTACCATCATTTTTTTCCACTTTAATGCATATTTTTTTTAATATAAGGGAAGTAACTCTCTAAAAATGTCTACGATGAGTCAACGTTTAAAAAAAAATTTACCATCATTTGTTTCCATTTTTAATGCATTTTTTTGCTATTTTTTGGCTATAACTCTCTAAAAATGCTTTATAGTTATTTCCCTTACAAAACCGAGCAACGCCGGGTGATACTGCTAGTTATTATTAAGGCGCGAGGCGGCGAGCTGGCAGAAACGTTAGCACGCCGGGTGAAATACTTAGCGGCATTTCGTCCGTCTTTACGTTCTGAGTTCAAATTCCGCCGAGGTCGACTTTGCCTTTCATCCTTCGGGCTCTATTAAATAAGTACCAGTTACACACTGGGGTCGATGTAATCGACTTAATCCGTTTGTCTGTCCTTGTTTGTCCTCTCTGTGTTTAGTCCCTTTTGGGCAGTAAAGAAATAGATATAAATAACCCTAATGGCAGCTTTTAATTAAGGAACAAGGATTGTCGTTTTGAAGGGAATTAGTTGATGCGATCGAACGCACTACCTGTCTGGTACTTTATTTTATCGACCATGAAATGATGAAAGGCAAGTGTGGCCTCGGTAGCGTTTGACCTCAGAACGTAAAGAGCCAGAACTAACACCTCATAGCATTTCTTCGACGCTCTAACGGTTCTCTGCCAGCCTGAAGAAAACATAAATAATTTATAATGGCTTTTTTTTTAATGCTAATTCCTTTTTGTTGCTTTTACGCGTTGAAAGATCTCGCTTAACGAACTGAGCTGATATATAAGAGTGAGAAAGGGAGAGAGAGGAGGAAGAGACAGAGAGAGAGAGAAAGAGAGAGGAGGAGAGAGGTGAGGAGAGGGGGAGAAGAAAAGGAGTTGAAGACATAAATAAATAAATTAATTAAATTAATAAAATGCTTGATTAATGTTTAAAAGATCCTCGAAAATGAATTAGTTTGTATAACATTAAAACTAGTTTGGCTGAGGTCATTAATAAACAAACAGTTATTAACAACTTGCAAGTCAACAGACACCCCCCTCTCTCTCTTTATCTGTCTTTCTCTTTCCTTCTCTTTTCTTTTCTTTCCTCCTTTATCTCTTTCTCTCTCTCTCTCTCTCTCTCTCTCTCTCTCTCTCTCTGCTTCTTTCTTCCCCAAGCTCTCTCTTATAAATGAAAGTACCATTTAGAGAACGAAAACTGTTATAGGTGAACATAGAAAACCATGTAATCTTATTATTCCAGTGTTAAAATTCTTCGTCTTGTCATATATTTTCCACGTACAGCTGCAACAGCCGTCTTATCTTTATATATAAAAGTCAAGTTGTGTGTCTGTCTCCTACGATTTAGATTCCTAACTACTCCCACATTTTACGGTGCAGTTTAACCAAAACCGGTATCTTATAGTCGTGATTCATATCGAGCCCTTCTGGGTATTAGCGCGCGTCTACGATGAGTCTACGATTTTAAAAATAATTTACCATCATTTTTTTCCACTTTAATGCATATTTTTTTTAATATAAGGGAAGTAACTCTCTAAAAATGTCTACGATGAGTCAACGTTTAAAAAAAAATTACCATCATTTGTTTCCATTTTTAATGCATTTTTTTGCTATTTTTTGGCTATAACTCTCTAAAAATGCTTTATAGTTATTTCCCTTACAAAACCGAGCAACGCCGGGCGATACTGCTAGTTATTATTAAGGCGCGAGGCGGCGAGCTGGCAGAAACGTTAGCACGCCGGGTGAAATACTTAGCGGCATTTCGTCCGTCTTTACGTTCTGAGTTCAAATTCCGCCGAGGTCGACTTTGCCTTTCATCCTTTCGGGATCGATAAATAAATACCAGTTGCGTACTGGGGTCGTTGTAATCAACTATTCCCCTCCCCCAAATTTCAGACCTTGTGCCTATAGTAGAAAGGACTATTACTATTATAAGGCGGCGAGCTAGCAGAATCGTTAGCATGCTGGACGAAATGCTTAGCGGCATTTCGTCCGTCTTTACGTTCTGAGTTCAAATTCCGCCGAGGTCGACTTTGCCTTTCATCCTTTCGGGGTCGATAAATAAATACCAGTTGCGTACTGGGGTCGTTGTAATCAACTATTCCCCTCCCCCAAATGTCAGACCTTGTGCCTATAGTAGAAAGGACTATTACTATTATAAGGCGGCGAGCTAGCAGAATCGTTAGCATGCTGGACGAAATGCTTAGCGCTATTTCGCACGTCGCTACTTTCTGAGTTCAAATTCCGCTGTAGAAAGGATTATTATTTCATTGTCTTTGCACAGCTTCTAATGCTGGAGATGTACTACGGTGTCAGCTGTTCACTACCAGTGAACTAAGGTAACATCCATTATTTTTCGAGCACCATCCGGAGTAATCAAGCGGTTCCAAGCAACACTGTTTTCTGAAAATGCCCCACTCTTATTGCAGCCCCTATTTGTTCCATGTACTTCTCAAGATTTTTACTCACTGTTCCCAGGGCTCCGACAATTATTGGTACTATGACCACCTTTTTCAGTAACCACAACTGCGTAACCTCCCAAGCTAACCTGTTATGTCTATCGACTTTTCTTCCTTATCACATACCTTGTTGTCAGCTGGGCATGCTATACCTATGATCCAGCATCGTTTGCTTTCTTTCTCAATTAACACTATGTCTGGTTTTCTATTCTCTATCTCAAGGTCGCATTGAATCATAAAATCCTATAGGGTCTTTGCATTATCATTTTTAATTATGCCTTTGGGTTTATGTTCCTAGCACTTTTTTGCTCTGTCAAGTCCATACTTGTTGCAAAGTGTCCAATGGACACTTGCGATATTGTCGTGGCGCCTCTTACATACTCTCAGGGCTAGTGGCTTACATTGACTGGTAATATGCCATACGGTTTCACCATTTTGTCCACAAATTTTGCACTTATCACTTTCTGATGTGTTGTCTATTCTGTATTTGCTGTAATTTGAGTACGTCTTTTATTGAAGTGAACGCCTTAAATTTTGTCGTTATTCTCTTTGAGATTACAGCATTCATTTCTCGACGCATATTCACAGTGTCCCAAGAAGTGCTTCTTTACACCTTCAACTTCATTGCCTCTCACTCTGTTTAGCCTTCTGCTACATCTTTAGACCGCATGTATGTTGTTTTCATGCAGTTCATTTTAAGGCTTACTACTGAGCTATGTGTTTCTAGCTCTGTCCAGAAATTTAAAAGCTGCATGTGGAGGCCGAAAACTACAAAGAACCAGCGGAAGCTTAAAGGAAGCATCTTGGAACAAACGGTCATGCAAGAGAAACGCAAAAGTATGAAGAGGTGAAGAGGAACATGAATAATTCTCTTCGAGTATTCCGTTCTCTGCAAAGAGAAGAGAACATCTGGAAGATGACATCGCGAATTAAGGATTGAAGAAACTGATGTAGGTTGCAGAGGAATGGAAGAGTCTAAAAGGATGTAGTTGAGAGATGGTACCCAATAAGTCTGAGGTGATGCTGCTTAAGAACAAGGACGAGGTCATGGTAAATGACAAAGTGGAGTTTGATGAGGTCCGCAAAACCTTCTTCTACAACGATTTTAAATCATTAGGGAAGCTCGACAGTCCTTCACACACACACACACACACACACACACACACACACACACACACACTCACACATTCACTCACTCACACAAACCCATGTATTATTAACTTGTACACATATATTAGCATCACCAGACTGTCTGGTTAAGGTGACTAAGCTGACACTCCGAAGTCACTGTCAGTATTTTCCTTGGAAAGTATCAGGTAATGCTTCAGTTTAATTTTAAACTGTTTATATATAACGACATAGAACAAATATATGTCTATGTGTGTATGTATATGTAAATATGTATATGTGTGTATGTATGTATGTGTGTGTGGTGTATGTATGTATGTGTGTGTGGTGTGTGCATGTTTGTGTGTGTCTGTATGTGTTGTGTGTGTATGTGTGTGTGTCTGTATGTGTTGTGTGTGTGTGTGTGTGTATGTGTGTGTGTCTGTATGTGTTGTGTGTGTGTGTGTGTGTGTGTATGTGTGTGTGTATAGGTGTTTATGTGTATATGTGTGTGATAATTAAAATGCAGAATAACGTAAATTTTTAAAACGAACCATAATCTGTGTTGTTCGAAAACTATTTCAATGAAGTAAAAACATCATTTATATAATTACGAGGCTAACATACATAATTAATTAGTTTAAATGTGATTCTGTATATATACATGCAAGTTCACTCCATTAATATTTACTACACTCCAATAATATATTGCAGTTTAACGATGTGTTAATAATTGAGCTATTAAATATCACGGATATATTTAATGATGTTTATACATCAATTGCGCATACACACACACACACACACACACACACACACATACACACACACACAAACATACACACATGCACACACACATAAACACACACATATACAAACTTATATACGTGTGTATATGTTCTTTCATTCTTTTACTTGCTTCAGCAATCTGACTGCTGCCATGCTGGAGCACCGCCTCGAAAGATGTTAGTCGAAGAAATCGACCCTAGGACTTGCTCTCTGTACGCCTAGCACTTATTCTATCGGCCTCTTTTGCCAAACCGCTAAGTTACGGTGACGTAAACACACCGACACCGGTCGTCAAGCGATGGTGGGAGACGAACACAGACACAAAGACACATACATACATACATACATACATACATACATACATACATACATACATACATACGTACATACATACGTACGTACATACATACATACATACATACATACATACATACATACATACATACATATATATAAATTTTCAGAATGAGATAAAAATCCAAAGCTGTGAAAGATTCTAAAATATTTACAGCTGTTTCCGGGATATTTTATATATCTCTTCATCGGAGACGGTGTGAGATAAGATATGAAATAGAGATTGAAGTGGAGGAATGAAATTAGACGTGAGATATGCAGGGATATTGCATCTGTAGATCATTGTTTAGGAAGAGTGTACACTATTCTGCCTAAACAATGGATCTACAGATGCAATATCCCTGCATATCTCACGTCTACTTTTATTCTTCCGCTTCACTCTCTATTTCATATCTTATCTAGAATAACTATTGCTTAACCATCTTCTCACACCGTCTCCAATGAAGGATATATAAAACATCCCGGAAACAGCTGTAAGACCTTCTATTTATAAATCTTCTAAAATCTTTCATAGCGTTGGATTTTTGTCTCATTCTGAAAATTTATATATATATATACATACTGATATATGACCTACGTTGGACTCCTCATTCGCATAATCACCGAATCTGGAGCTTAACTATTGTCTGTCCATAGCACTTACTCAGCATTACCTCACACCTTAGGGTCTTATTGACACCATAATCTCTCTCTCTCTCTTCTCTCTCTATCTGTATATATATATATATATATATATATATATATATATAAGAATACAAAAATGGGACAATAACGCAACAGGCGACAACAAAACATCCAGACAGTTGGATGATGCTAAAAGGGACATGAAAAAGCAAGGACGAGTCATACGGAGTTTTCTTTCGTCAGTCGAGTTCCAGATTATCTTTGCAGTTTCGGCTGGCCGTTCACTCTTGACCGAGGAAGACCATAGCTGACCTTCAGGATCATTGTGCACTCTAGGACTAACTTATATCTTGCATTTGTGGCTCCGTTGGTGGCTAATGAGCCCTGCTCTTGTCAAGCATATACGACTGCAAGCATTGCAGACCAAAATTTCCCCATTCACTACACCAGCAGTGCGCTTTCGAACAGCACCCAGTATAATCTGTTGTATGGTTGGGTCGTGGGTGACTATTCACCACCAAGCTTGATTGGTGACTAGGACGGTTTTTGGACATTGCGGGATAAGACCTGTCAAAGGACGCATGGACTCAGAGAATCAACTGGCCCCATAGATCCACATTAGGGATTACATAATCAAAAAATTTCACTGGTTAATCACTATCATATAAGAGGAAAATTTCGACGATATGTTTATTATAGTAATACATATCATTAATATTGAATATATTATTATAGGAGGAAATAGGAAAAATCTTCGAACATTACTTCAGAGAAGACATCAAGAAACTTCAAAAAGAAAAACAACGAAAACATCGTACCATTCATAAACACACACAATCCTAGAGTTATCAACAAGTTTCAAATTATACATTCAGACTTACCAATAGTTCTACAAAGCCCCAAAATGGAAAACCTGTTAAACAAATACTGCATAATAAGTAGTAAACGCCAAGAGAAAAACCTCAAAAAAACAACTGACAAGAGCAAAATTCTCATCAGAGAATGAAACCGAATTCTTTGTGAAAGAATGTGGAGATAGTAGATGTGGGATCTGCAGTAACCCCATCTACAAATATATAGAGGAAAACAACCAAATGAAATTTAAGTGTGGACACACATTCAAAGCAAATGCAAACATGAATTGCAAGACACAAAACTTAATATATTGCATAACCTGTCCCACATGCAAGGAGAACTATATAGGTGAAACTGGCAATTCTTTATGCCAACGAGCCAGAATTCACCGACAACATATTCAACAGGGAGAGCTACAAAAAAATCTACTAAGTAAACACTTAGAGACATGTGGAGAAGAAAGATTCAAGATCCTTCCCTTCTATAAATGCCCAAGGAATGACACTTTCAGAAAAATATGGAACAACACTTCATAGCAAAATTCTCTCCTTAACTGAATGGCTTAAAATATGAAAATCACATCAACTTCCTTATAAACCCAACTGGAACCCTAAGATATATGCATATGCATATGTGTGTATGTATATACATAAATAGAAACATTCTTGCATCCAGATTTTCCAACCCATACCAGAATGGGAATCAAGCATTGGACAATGATGATGATGATGATGATGATAAGTCCAAACAATTTTTTGAAAAATAACATTCATTATCCCTCATCAAAACAGACCCCCCCTTAGAGTATCACCTGGTCTTGCCATTTTTACAGACTAAGAATCAACTTGTCATCTATTGAAAGAACTGACCCACTGTATAGATATAAACACATTTTTCTTCTTTCTTTCTTCCTTCCTTTCTTTCCTTCTTTTTCCATTGACATTAAAAAAAAACACATTTTTTCACTTTGAAAACATTTTTCTTTCAGACCCCCTGGTGAGCTGGCTGAACCAAAGTTATTAAATCTGTTCTAGCCACCTACTTAAAAATATATATATTCTTTTCCTTTTCTTTTTGTCTCTTGTTCAAAATGCTTCCTTTCAGATACACACACACACATACACACGCACACTCAAACACACACTCTCACTTTCTCCTTACACTCTCTTCCCATTCCTCTCCCTCTTTTCCTACCTTATATACTCCATATTACTCTTCTTTCCTCCCTCTTTCTCTCCACCCAACCCATTCACTAATACTATAGAAAGAGAAAAATCCCTTCACAAAATTTAAATCTGAAGAATCTATTATATGTGATTTGTGAAAATATGTGACTTATTAATAAATGTTTGTATATGTACAATCATGCTTATCTCTGAGTACCTTATTTTTTCTTGTATATATATATATATATATATATACAATTGCAGCGTGGAAGGTGTTTGTAAGCCATTTAAGAAACACACAAAAGCCGTACGATTCACTTCAACATTTAAGTTTAATTTGTCATTTTGACAAATTAAACTTAAATGTTGAAGTGAATCGAACGGCTTTTGTGTGTTTCTTAAATGGCTTACAAACACCTTCCACGCTGCAATTGTTTTCGTTTCGGCACACGATCTCAGATAAAATCACTTGCTATGCGAGTACATCTCCGTAATATATATATATATATAATATATATATATATATATATATATATGCATTTCTCCTACAAGTCTGCCTTGGACTCTGAGTCACGGTGAAGGCAACTAACCTAGAAGTTGGAGAACTCTAATAAGAAAAGCCTGGGGTATGTTTATGCTTTCCATTGAGTTTGTGGCGAAGATTTGCTCCAATTTTCTGCAACCAACACCGCCAAAATATGCGACTGATCCTAAACAAACTTTCACAACTGAAAACAAGTCTTCTGTGTGGGTAGTCTAACAGCTATCTTGGTTGTTGGACGGGAAAATCCGGTATAATATATTATGTAATATTATAAATCTAGTCTCATGACAGCCAATTCACGTTACCGAACGGTTTCATGTTAAAGAGCCTGCCAACTTTGGAAAGGTAAGTTGATAACAAAATCAGGAATTATCTAATTTGAGAAAAACTATTTTATTCGGATGTGTATATTTTAAACATAATAGATTACGATGCAGCAATCTCCCCTTTCTCCAAGTGTCCTGATGAAGTTCTAGTTCCAAAATATCGAAGAAATCCGAGGTAAAACATTAACTTTTATTCTATTTTCACGCATGCGTTTCATTCATTTTGTATTGTTTCGGCTTTTCAGCAAGTTTTAATCTAATTCAATATCACACAGTGTTTCGCCCGAACAACTCTGTATTAATATTTATTAGTAGCTAGGTTTTTAGTACTCCGTGAACGAAATAGACCAATGCGAACTGACCTTGTTGTTGGCTACAATCAATAACAAGGTAAGCAGTGTTACTACCATAGCCGTTTTAATAAATTACAGCAAAGCAACCAATGAGATAAGATTGCAATTGTCCGAGATATGTATAAGTTTGAGATATGTATGTCTGTGTGTGTGAGAGAGAGGGAGAGTGAGAGAGAGAGAGAGAGAGAGAGTGGGAGAGAGAGAATGAGAGAGAGGATATATGTGTATGCGTGAACGAGTGTACTCATGCGTACGTGTATGTGTGCGCACGCGTGTGTAGTTGTGGAGTGGGGCAGAAATTCATGATTCTCAATAGTACTAACAAGCAGTATTACGCAGTATTAGTTGAGATTTAACGTGTAGCTGCACTTGTTGCACTTACACAACGAAGACCGTGCTTATCACGTCTTTTATCAAGACATTGTGTATCTAAGCTTATACTTTCTGCCGTCTGTAGTTGTTTTCGAAAAGAATATAAGAATAAGGTGTGGTTTTAGAGGTATTTCGGTGCTCTTTTAACGAGTCAAGAGATGCTTTATGTGGAGTTCTCACCAAGTTCAACTTTACCATTTATCCAAGCTGAATAAGTACCAGTCATATACTGAGCTTGATTAATTAGATTCCATTACACCGCCTGAATGTGTGCCCGCATGCATTTTTATTGTTTACAAACATTAAGCCACGGCCATGCTGGGGCACCGCTTTGAAGAATTTTAAGTTAAATGTAATCGATCGCAGTACTTAATTTTGTAAAAAAAAAAAGGCCTGATACTTACTCCATCGCTCGCTTTTTGCCTAACTGTTAAGTTACAGAGACGTCAACACACCAACACTAATTCTCAAGTGGAGGTGAGAGACAAACACAGACACAAACACACACAAACATACACACACGCACGCACGCACACACACACCACACACACACACAGAAGGGGGTTCTTTCAGTTTCTGTCTACGAAATCCCTAGACAAAGCTTTGGTCGACCTGAGGGTATAATATTTATATATATATATACACACATATATATATGTATATGTATATCTACCTATCTCTCTCTATATATGTATACACACACACACACACACACAAACACATATAGATGAAAAATTGAAAATGGAGACAAACGCTCAAGATGTTATTAAATCATTTATATCTCCATATCATCGACATATGTTTCTATGGATGCATTCAAAATAAATCCGACAGGAAGACAATGTGGAGCAATGCATCAATCACATCAGGGAGGATATAAACAACGGCGTGCATCAATTAGACATTTTAACTGATATAAGAAACTCCAATATATGTGACGTATATATATACATATACATAAATACACCCATACACATATAAACACACATATACATACACACACATACATATACACATGCACATGCACACATATATAAATATACATGATAAATATACATGCATATACATACAGGAACATCTACAAACATACAGGCTTATACATATATGGAGAGCGAAGTTGTGAAGGAACCGCTAGTAATTTTAAAATGCCGTTGAAGAACTAGACGTCATAGGGCAAGGGAAGAAGAGAAGGTATTAAAGGAGAAAGAGCAAATAGAGAATATATGATATGTGAAAAGGAAAGATGAAGGAAAGAATAGGGGGTATGGGAAGTGAGAATAAAGAAATTATTATTAGGTGAGGGGTAGATATTTAAAAAAGCAAAAGAGTGTTTTTTTTTCCAATACAAACACCTGTAAACACGTTCATTAAACGTGTTGACCAGTTTATGTTTAGAAAAGAGAATAGATAGTTGTTCGTCCGTACAAGAGGACAGAAAGATTTCCCTTTGTCATAAGGAAATGATCTTGATAACATTTTCCAATCTAAAGAATGTTTATTAGAGTCTTTAGATCCAGAGGTAATTTTGCATTGGTAAACAACATTTTTAATACGGCAATTTCCATTGAGGACGCAAGTTTTATTTGGGCCACAGTTGGAAGGACTAATATCATTGATATTATTATTGAGGCTATCTTTGACTTTTGTTCTTTCAGGGTCGATAAATAAAGTACTAATTTGTGGTTGTGGACTGGTAGAAGTGTCACAGCCTCAGATCGGGTGTCTTGTGGTGTTTGTTCCAGATCTTTATGCTGTAGTTTCAAATCCAACCATGGCCTTCCTCACATGTTAGATTTTACCCATCAGCCAGTTTAACACCATCACCTGAACTTTGGTTTCTTTTAAGTGAGATTCTTCTGTTTCAAGTATTTGGGCCAGGTTTAAGACTTGAAGATATCTTCCTTGCACCCTTATATCAGTCTTGAAGGTTCTTAAACGGGACATGAGTGCTGATTTACCCTCCTGACTGAGTAAGGATAAAAAGAAAAAGGCCAGGATTTGTTTAAAGACTTAATACATAAATAATCTCTTTATCGCCAGATGAATTTACTTATGAATAGTTTTATTTTTCATTGTCAATAATTGATTAAAGACCGCAAGCTGGCAAAAGCATTAGCATGCTGGACAAAATGCTTTATGGCATTTCTTCCAGCTTTACATTCTGAGTTCAAATTCCACCAAGGTCGACTTTGCTTTTCACTTGTTTGCTTTTCCTTATTTTGATAAAATAAGTCTCAGTCTAACGCTGAGGTCAATATAATCAACTAACCCCTTCCTCTTACAATTGCTGGCCTTGTGTCTGTAGTAGAAAAGATTATCAATAATTGATGAAAGGAAGTTCCACTAGAACCTTAGTTGGCCTGGGGCTATAGCAGAAGACACTTACTCAAGGTGCCATGCAGTGGGACTGAACCTGGAACCATGTGGTTGGGAAGTAAATCTCTTAACCACATGGCCTCTTCTACACGCCATCTAATATATTGGCTTCAAATTTTGGCACAAAGCCAGCAAGTTTGGCAGAAGGGTTTAATTGCTTTATTGCCCATAAGGGGCTAAACGTAGAGGGGACAAACAAGGACAGACAAAGAGATGAAGTCGATTACATCGACCCCAGTGTGCAACTGGTACTTAATTTATCAACCCCGAAAGGATGAAAGGCAAAGTCGACCTTGGCGGAATTTGAACTCAGATGGGTTTAAGTTGATTGCACTGACCTCAGTACTCAACTTAATTGGCCCTGAAAAGGATGAAAGGTAAAGTCAACCTCGGTGGAATTTGAACTCGGAACATAAAGTCAGGCAAAATGCCACTATGCAATTTACCCAGTGACCTAATGATTCTGCAAGCTCACCACTTCCCCACTATTTAATATATTAATATAGATTAGGAGTAATGCAAAGGTTCCGAGTAATACCTGAGATATAACACTAATAGCTCCTTTGTGGTCAGCATCATATCACAGCCACTGCTCCAACAGGATGGATCTCAGATGCTGTTTCAATTCCATTCTAAAGATATTTCACTTCCCTTAAAAGTGAAGGCTCATAGCCTAGTGGTTAGGGCATTTAGCTTAAGATCATAAGGTCATTAGATCAATTTCTGGACTTGATAGTGCATTGTATCCTTAAGCAAGGCACTTCATTTCTAGATGGCCCAATCTACTCAGCTGTAAATGAGTGCCAGCTGGGTTCTGGTGTAGTTTTTTCTCTCTCTGGCTGTCACATCCTAGATGTGCCACAAGGGAACCAAAAGTGTGTCTATCCTCTTAACTACACTGGTATTTAAAACATTTAGCAAAAGCAGGGTACATGGTACCAAGCCATATTCATTCATGAGGGTTTGTTGGCTGTACCACATTAATAACATCATTTGAGTGTGACCGATGCCAGTACCCATTTGAATGTGACTGATACCAGTGCTACCTGACTGGCACCCTTGCCAGTGGCATGTAAAAAGCACCATTCAAGCATGGCTAATGCTTAAGTAACAGTTAAATTAAGTAACAGTTGTGTACTGGGATCGATCTAATTGACTGGCCTCCTCCCCTAAAATTTCGGACCTTGTGCCTAGAGTAGAAACGAATATCTGATTTGAGTCTGTTGAGGTCAACTTTGCCTTTCATCCTTTCAGGGTTGATAAATTAAGTACCAGTTGTGTACTGGGGTTGATCTTATCAACTGAGCCATTCCCCCAAAATTTCAGATCTTGGGTCTAGTGTAGAGAAGAATATCTGATTTGAGTGAGAATTGGCCACTATTTCTAACAGATTTTCTCATACTCATGCTTTGAGATATTCTTCAATGGTTGAAGAATATCCCAAAATTCAATAATTGTGTTTATTGAAATTGAAAAACGAGGAAATGTATCACAGACATGGCAACTCAGGAACTTGCTTTCCACTCTTTTTTCCTTAAAACCTCTTCAATATCAATTTGCCTTAGACCACCCTTGATTTTATTATATTAACTTCCTGTTTAAATTTCCCATCAAAATTTCATGTTAATTTATGTTCCAAATACCAACTTAATAATGGCAAAATTTTTTCCACTAAATTCTTCATTATTTTCAAAATTAATTTAAACAGAAGCAATGTACTTCAACAGAAATATCATTACAAAAGATTTAAGATTATCTAAAAACCTTCCATAAAAATTTATCAATTTATGTTCCAAACACCAGCTAAATAATGAGAAAGTTATTTTACTAAATTCTTTAATATTTTCAAAATAAATTGAAACACTCCTATAGGCGCAGGAGTGGCTGTGTGGTAAGTAGCTTGCTTACCAACCACATGGTTCCGGGTTCAGTCCCACTGTGTGACATCTTGGGCAAGTGTCATCTACTATAGCTTCAAGCCAACCAAAGCCTTTTGAGTGGATTTGGTAGACGGAAACTGAAAGAAACCCGTCGTATATATGTATATATATATGTGTGTGTGTGTGTGCATGTTTGTGTGTCTGTGTTTGTACTCCTAGCATTGCTTGACAACCGATGCTGGTGTGTTTACGTCGCCGTCACTTAGCGGTTCGGCAAAAGAGACCGATAGAATAAGTACTGGGCTTACAAAGAATAAGTCCCGGGGTCGATTTGCTCGACTAAAGGCGGTGCTCCAGCATGGCCGCAGTCAAAGGACTGAAACAAGTAAAAGAGTAAAGAGTAAAGACAGGGTATTTTTACATGACTGTGGTAACAAAGGATGTAAAGTGGTCTAAATTAAACCTTCCTTCAAAATTTGATGTTAATTTATGTTCCAAACACCAGCTAAATAATAGATGATACAGGGAAAACAAGGATGGGTCATTCAAAGTTTTCTTTCTTTAGTCAAGCACCAGATTATCCTCGCAATTTTGGCTGATTATTCTTGAGATTGCTCCAATCTGGCCAGCCCCAAGGAAAAACTAAGCTAAGCATTAGATTCCTTGGAAGAAAGCAGCGAATGTATACAAAAACAAGGACAGAAAAACTAGACAATGTTACACAAATATAAATACAATAAAAGTGATAACAGGACATAACAACAGGTATCTTTCGACTAAGGATGAATTGAATTAAGCTGGCGTGTGTGGAAATGAAGCCTTATGGTAGAGATACAAAGATTTCACAAAACACAGGGAAGAATATCGATATTGTACGGACCACAGTCAGACCAAGAAAGAAAGAGCAAGCAGGCTTGGCCAATCGGTCACATGAGAAGAGAAGAGAGAGAAGTAGAAGCAGAGGGACAGGAGAATTAAGGAGGGGCAAGAAAAAATGATCTATAAATATGCATTTTTGTATTTGTGTGTACCCTTGAGCAGACGTCATGTGATAGTTGTAAATGAACGTCATCGTTACAGAAGTGAGGTTGTTTATTTTCAGTCCTTCATAAAAAAAAACAAAACAAAAAAACATGAGAGAATATTACCTTGCTCAGAAACAGGTGATGGTTTGCAACAGGAAAAGTATCCAGCTTCAGAAGATCTGTCTCAATAAACACTATCTGGCCAATGGAAAAGTGGACATTAAAATGATGATGATGATGATGATGATGATGATGATGATGATGATATTGATGATGATGATGATGATGATGATATTGATGATGATGATGATGATGATGATGATGACAAGGATTACAATGACCATGTCAATGATGATGACAACGATGATGATGATACTTCACAAATAATTTTTTTAAAATTTGGTATGGTGTAAGGAGCTACGTCTATGGCATTTGTAGGATTTTGGGGATTAAAACTAATCCAGATAATGAAATTAATAATGTAGATAATGAGGTTAATAAATAGTCCAGATAATTAGCTGAATGTTTCATAAAATAATAAAGTTGCTGTTCAGAATAATTTTCTAATTCTGATGAAAGGAAATTAACTCAGGAAAGAAAATGACTGAAAAAAATCATAATTTTGGTTAGAAAAAATTTTAATGGAAGAAAAAGATGTTGCATTTCATTTAAATATCATAAATAATAATTAAGATAATTATAAAAATAGGCACAGGCATGCTGGGTGGTTCAGTCTTGTGGTTTCAGGTTCATTCCCACTGCACAGCACCTTAGACAAGCGTCTTCTATTATAGCCACTGATTGACCAATGCCTTGTGAGTGAATTTGATAGATGGAGACTGTGTGGATGCCTTTCATGTATGTCTATGGTTGTCCCCCTCCCCACCACTACTTGATAACTGGAGTTGGTTTGTTTACATACCTGTAACTTAGTGGTTCATCAAATAAGTTCCAGACTTGAAAAATAAGAACTGGGGTGGGGTCAACTGTTCAGCTAAAATCCTTCAAGGTGGTGCTCCAGCATGACCACAGTCAAATGACTGAAAGAAGCAAAAGAAATATATTCAAAGTTATTATTATTATTATTATTATTATTATTATTATTATTATATTAAGGCAGTGAGCTGGCAGAATGGTTAGCATGCTGGGTGAAATGCCTAGCAGTATTTCATCTGTCTTTACGGTCTGAGTTCAAATTCCGCCAGGGTCGACTTTGCCTTTCATCCTTTCAGGGTTAATAAAATAAGTAACAGTTGAGTCGTGGGGTAGATGTAATCGACTGGCCCCCTTCAACCCCAACTTTCAGGCCTTGTGCCTATAGAAGAAAGGATTATTATTATTATTATTATTACTATTATTATTATTATTATTATTATTATTATATTATTATTATTATTATTATTTTATTATTATTATTATTTTATTATTATTATTATTATTATTATTAAGGCAGTGAGCTGGCAGAATGGTTAGCATGCTGGGTGAAATGCCTAGCAGTATTTCATCTGTCTTTACGGTCTGAGTTCAAATTCCGCCAGGTCGACTTTGCCTTTCATCCTTTCAGGGTAATAAAATAAGTAACAGTTGAGTCGTGGGGTAGATGTAATCGACTGGCCCCCTTCAACCCCAACTTTCAGGCCTTGTGCCTATAGAAAAAAGGATTATTATTATTATTATTATTACTATTATTATTATTATTATTATTATTAATATTATTATTATTATTATTATTATTATTATTATTATTATTATTATTATTATTATTATTATTATTAAGGCAGTGAGCTGGCAGAATGGTTAGCATGCTGGGTGAAATGCCTAGCAGTATTTCATCTGTCTTTACGGTCTGAGTTCAAATTCCGCCAGGGTCGACTTTGCCTTTCATCCTTTCAGGGTTAATAAAATAAGTAACAGTTGAGTCGTGGGGTAGATGTAATCGACTGGCCCCCTTCAACCCCAAATTTCAGGCCTTGTGCCTATAGAAGAAAGGATTATTATTATTATTATTATTATTACTATTATTATTATTATTATTATTATTATTAATATTATTATTATTATTATTATTATTATTATTATTATTATTATTATTATTTATGGGTTTTTCTTCTTCTTTCAAATTTGCTTCCATTTCTTGCCGAGTGTCGTCCCGACTCCTAGGGCAAAGAAACTCATAGTATACATTGGTAGGCCATTAAACTAAACTCAATAGTTAGTTAATTATTATTTTTTTTTTTTTAAGTTAAATTAAAATACATGGGTAGTAATAGTTCTCACATCGACAATGCTCTTCTCAATACGTGTGATGTACCAGTTAAGACAATCTTTTGCACTTCTTGCAGGGATGGTAAGCCAGAGATCATTCTCATATAATTTTCGGTTCCCTTCTTGATCATTCCTAGTGCTCCTACGATCACTGGTATTGTAACCACATTGAGATGCCACATTTTCTCAATTTCAATGAGCAGGTCTTTATATTTTCTGAGCTTGTCAAACTCTTTCGCCGAGATATTATGATCACAGGGGATGCTCATGTCGATCAATAAGTAAATTTTATTGTTTTGGTCTTTCACAACAATATCTGGTTTATTGACTTTGATGGTTCGGTCTGTATGTACTGGAAAGTCCCACAGAATCGTTACATTTTCTCCTTCTATTATTATTATTACTTTTTTTTTTTCTTCTTTCAAATTTGCTTCCATTTCTTGCCGAGTGTCTTCCCGACTCCTTGGGCAAAGAAACTCATAGTATACATTGGTAGGCCATTAAACCAAACTCAATAGTTTGTTCATTTTATTTTTTTTTTTTTTTAAAGTTAAATTAAAATACATGACCAGCAACAGTTCTCACATCGACAATGCTCTTCTCAATACGTGTGATGTACCAGTTAAGACAATCTTTTGCACTTCTTGCAGGGATCTTGTAGGGATCTTATTATTATTATTATTATTATTATTATTATTATTACTACTACTACTATTATTATTATTATTATTATTATTATTATTTATTATTATTATTATTATTATTATTATTATTATTATTATATTATTATTATTATTAAGGCGGCAAGCTGGCAAAATCGCTAGCATGCCAGGTGGAATGCTTAGTGGTATATTGTCTTCCATTACATTCTGAGTTCAAATTCCGCCGAGGTTCACTTTCATCCTTTCGGGGTCGATTAAATAAGTACCAGTTATGCACTGGGGTCAATATAATCGACTTAATCTGTTTGTTTGTCCTTGTTTGTCCCCTCTGTGTTTAGCCCCTTGTGGGTAGTAAAGAAATAGGTATTTTGTCTTCTATTACATTCTGAGTTCAAATTCCGCCGAGGTCGACTTTGCCTTTCATCCTTTCGGGGTCGATAGAATTAGAACCAGTTATGCAATAGAGTCAATGTAATCAGCTTAATCCTTTCCTCCATATTTAAGGCCTTGTGTTTCGAGTAGAAAGGATTATTTTAAGCCATGGTGGTAGAGTCCTCAGCCATCTCCTCTATAGGGTCCTACAAGAAGCAACTATCAGTGCACTTTCCAACCAGATTCCCTGTAGAGGACCAACGTTGTTTCTCTATTAAACCTTTCTATAAATCTTTCAAAATGAAGGATATTTGGAGAATAAACCTTAAATAATCATTTAAAGATTTGAAAATTTTAGGATAAACTAAAAACAAACACAATCAAACATTATTAATTGGACCTTAACAATGAAAAAGTAAAAAATTTCCAGAATTCAAGTTTCGGAAATCTGCATGTTGATGCACTGGAATTACAAATATTATAAAATACGATAATAGCTTTGGATAATAATAAAACTGTAATGTCAAGCAAATAGAATTATGTAATGTTAGAGCACTTAATGTTCTCTAGAGTAATTCTTAAATCATGTAATTATTAGAGGAGGAAAAATTAAAGAATAGTAGAAAAATGAGTGAGATGTCTTATAAATAAATAAATAAATAAATACAGAGATTTCTGAAATGCAAATATCAAATACAAATTTAAGCAAAGTCAACTGCTCTGCAATTTAAGATTTGAATTTTAATCTCAAAATGACAGGTTTGTTTGTTCAGCAATGCTTCTGTTTCTTGGAACTGAAAGGCAATGGATAGATTCAGAGAAATGAGACAAGCACTGAATGCATGAAAGAATTTTAAAGTCAAGAGAATGTGGCATATAAATATAAATACATACATATATGGTGGTGTCAGCTATAGTCTATATATATATATATATATTATATATATATATACAAGATAAGAAAATGGAGAAATACATCTAAATCAAATATCAATTACCAGATAATACTCAATCACATACTTTATTAAACCACCACATAAGAGACTGTAGGGTTAAACATAAAAAAGCAGAACAAATCAGTGTACATAAAGGAATGTACATAAAAAAGTGTACATAAAAGAGTAATGTTGTATAATAAGTAGAATATATATAAAAAAGAGAATATAAATATAAGTAAATATAAATATAGGTATAGATTACGTCTTACAGCTGTTTCGGCCATGTAGATAAGTATGTCTCATTTTACCAATATTAGCCTTTTATGGTAGGTCAATATATAGATATAAATGAGACATTTACAAAAATATCATAAGGCCTCTTCAGAGATATACATATACATATGAGTGCATATACTCACACTCCTATACATATAAAAATATACATATACATAATGATGTAAATAAATAATATAAATTAGTAAACATATATATGTTCCACATTCAATGTTTCAGTTTTTCAACTTAATATTGTGCTAATAAACATACACATATTAGTACCTAGATGCAAATATACATAGTCAATAGTACATTATATTACTTCCTACTAATTTCCAAAGTGTCCTTAAAGTTAGCATCATTATCGTTGTCAATACCATTAATGCTACCATTATTATCATTCATAATATTATTAATAACGCTTACATTAGGATCCAAAGTGGCACATATGTATGTCCGGGTTCCAGTTAGTAATTTTCCTTATGACATAAATACACTATTGGATTTGAATTTAAATTATTATTGTCTTCCTCACGGTTGGTTCGCTGAGAGCCGCCCGACCTCCACCACACCTCACAGGAAAAACATACACATCCACATCCAACCCTAAACCCACACGTCCACATAAAAATCCACACACACATGCACACACACATGAATACACCCCGACACATCCCTACACATTCACTAGATTGCAGAGTGTATGTCTGTCATCGCATGGCTTATAGACAAATCAGTACAGGCAGCAGTGTCTATACACTAACACACACACTCACATATATATATATATATGTGTGTGTGTATGTGTGTGTGTCATCATCATCATCATCGTTTAACATCCGTTTTCTGCGCTAGCATGGGTTGGATGGTTCAACCGGGGTCTGGAAACCAGGAGTCTGTACCAAGCTCCAGTCTGATCTGGCAGTGTTTCTACAGCTGGATGCCCTTCCTAACGCCAACCACTCCATGAGTGTAGTGGGTGCTTTTTATGTGCCACCGGCACAGGTACCAGGGGAGGCTGGCATCGGCCACATACGGATGGTGCTTTTTATGTGCCACTGGCACAGGTGCCAGGGTAGGCTAGCACCTGTGTATATATGTGTGTGTGTGTATATATATATCAAGAAATTTTATGAAAGGGAGGAGGAGCTACAGACTTTGGACATAGAGGGTAGCTGGAAATTTCTACGGGGCAGCTTACTGAGTGCCACAGACCAAATCTGCAGCTGGTGCAAAGTCCCTTCCAGACCTAGAGTAACGTGGTGGTGGAATATTAATGGTATACAAAGCCATTAGAGAAAAGAAGCAAGCCTGGAAAGCCTGGAAGAGTGGAGGTATCAGGGAACTGTACCAGACAGCCAGAAGGGAGGCTGGGTGACAGGTATACATAGCCAAGGGAGAAGCAGAAAGAAGATTGCTAATGTTCAGTGATGTGAGGACCAAAGAAGTGAAGTATTTTGGATTGCAAGACAGTGTGTGAGAGAAAATTGTGATGTCACAGGAGAGAAATGTGTCCACATGGATGATGGTACTCTTACCTTTAATGATTCTGAAAAGAAAGAGGCTTGGAGAAACCATTATGAAAGGCTGCTGAATGTGGAGAATGAGTGTTGATCCAGTAGAGGGACCAGCTATCCGAATAGACAGCACTATGGTAGATAAAGCAGTTAAAAGCTCCTGACCTATCAGGAATCACTGTTGAGATGCTTAAAATATCTGGTGGTGTGGGTTATGGCCCAGTCACCCATATCATAACCCAGGTAATTCATGAAGGAGTCATACTCAATGATTGGTGTAGCAGCACCACAGTCAACTGCTACAAAGGTAAAAAAGATGCTTTAGATAGAAATAACTACTGGGGTATCAAACTGCTGGATCAGGTGATGAAGGTCATGGAGAGGGTCGTAGCGCAACTAATTACAGAGAGAGTCTGCTAAGATGAGATGCAGGTCAATTTTGTGCCAGGTAGAAGCACCATTAATACTATATTCCTGGTACAGCAACTGCTGGAGAAATACCGAGCCAAAGATAAACCCCCATACTTAGCTTTTGTGGACTTGGAGAAAGTCTTTGACAGGGTCCCCCTATCTCTTATCTGGTGGTCAATGCGGAAACTAGGGATAGATGAGTGGTTAGTGAGCGATGTGCAAGCCATGTACAGGAATGCTGTCAGTGAGGTGAGAGTTGGCAACGAGTATAGTGAAGAATTCCAGGTAAGGGTAAGGGTCCACCAAGATCAGTCCTCAGCCCCTCTTATTCATCATAGTCCTCTAGGCAATAACAGAGGAATTCAAGATAGGATGACCCTGGGAGTTTCTCTGTGCTGATGACCTTGCTCTAATAGGTGAGTCACTATCAGAACTACAGGAGAAGTTTCAGGTATAGAAGCAAGGTTTAGAATCGAAGGGCCTTAGAGTTAATCTAGCAAAAATCAAAGTCTTAATAAGTAGGAAGGCAGACAAATCATAAATCCCTTCAGATAGATGGCCCTGCTCAATCTGTAGAAAAGGTGTAGGTAGAAACTCTATAAGATGTACATAAGAGGTGCAGCAATCTAGGAAGATAGTTTTTGTGTGTGGCAAATGCTCAGAGGCAATAAACACTGAAAATGTGCAGAAAACAGCTTTCATTACATGCCAGGGGAAAAAACTAAAAGTAGTTGATAGCTTCCATTACCTAGGTGACCAAGTCAATAGCGGGGGTGGATGTTCTGATAGTGTAGCTGCTAGAATAAGAATAGCCTGGGCAAAGAAGAGCTTGGTGACAAAGGGCCTATCGCCCAGGGTAAAAGGTAGACTGTATGACGCATGTGTGCGAACAACCATACTGCATGGCAGTGAAA
>NC_042999.1:154328529-154331029 GCF_006345805.1 Octopus sinensis
ACTTGTGATCATATGCAGTAAAATATAAATATTTTCCGGAGTTGTGTTTGACAGGCATATAATTCGATCTCAGATCATATTCTTTTATTCTTTTACTTGTTTCAGTCGTTTGACTGCGGCCATGCTGGAGCACCGGCTTTTAGTCGAACAATTCGACCCCAGGACTTATTCTTTGTAAGCCTAGTACTTATTCCATCGGTCTATTTTGCCAAACCGCTAAGTTACTGGGACGTAACACACCAATGTCGATTGTCAAGCGATGGTGGTGGAGACAAACACAGACACAAATACATGCATACACACAGACACACACACACACATATTTATATACATTTACGACGGGCTTCTTTCCGTTTCCGTCTACCAAATACACTCACAAGGCTTTGGTCGCCTCGTGGCTATAGTAGAAGACACCTGCCCAAGGTGCCATGCAGTAGGAATGAACCTGGAACCATGTGGGTGGGAAGCAAGCTTCTTACCACACAGCCACACCTGAGACGAAATACCTATTTCTTTACAACACAGGGCTAAACACAGAGAGGACAAACAAGGACAGACAAACGGATTAAGTCGATTACATCGATACCAGTGCGTAACTGTGGTACCCCGAAAGGATGAAAGGCAAAGTCGACCTCGGCGGAATTTGAACTCAGAACGTAGCGGCAGACGAAATACTTATTTCTTTACTACCCACAAGGGGCTAAACACAGAGAGGACAAGCAAGGGCAGACAAACGGATTAAGTCGATTATATCGACCCCAGTGCGTAACTGGTACTTATTTAATCGACCCCGAAAGGATGAAAGGCAAAGTTGGCCTCGGCGGAACTTGAACTCAGAACGTAGCGGCAGACGAAATACGGCTACGCATTTTGTCAACCAAAACACAAGCTGATGCTGACCTGGTTTAATCCCTTTGACATTCAGATTATTCTGGAAATACAAACTTTATTTATTCACATTGTTTTGGAAGATGTGATTGTTTCTTTTTAGACTGGCATTGCAGGATGGGTGTAAAAGGTCGGATCTGGCCAGTCCGAATATAAAACAAGTAGACTATTTCAGTTTTGATATCACTGGTTTAAATGCTAAAGGGCTGACACCACCTCGTGGCTCTTGCCATCATTCGGGTCAGACCTCCGATTTCTGGATGACTTCCGTTCTTTTCTCCTTTCTGGTTCAGGACACATAGTTAACGAGTTTCATCTTTCTTTCTCTCGCTAAACCAAATTTTATAGCATCGTAAGAGGAGGAAGTGGTTGGTTCAAATTCACCATGGGTACAGCTTGGCAAGGTATAACGTTTGTGTGTAATGTATGTATGTATAATATATATATATATATATATATATAATATATATATTATATATATATATATATATATATATATATATTATATATAGTCATTACAGATGTAGGTTGAAATAAAATTAATTTAATAAAATCAACAAATTTCACCTAGTAGTATTTCGGTAT
Source organism: Octopus sinensis (assembly GCF_006345805.1). Classification (NCBI taxonomy): domain Eukaryota; kingdom Metazoa; phylum Mollusca; class Cephalopoda; order Octopoda; family Octopodidae; genus Octopus; species Octopus sinensis. The sequence continues at coordinate 154,330,003 of NC_042999.1, forward strand.
GGAAAAGGACCATATTCGGTAAAAATTTATATAATTATAATTATAATAATAAGGGATTTTTGCAACAAGTTGCATACCGAAAATTTTAGAAATAGCAGCCAAAAGACTACTATTTCCTTTTTTCGTCTTTTTTTGCCATATGTGGGTTACAAATATTGTTGTCTGTGGAGACTTATTTTTGTAGTAAAAGGAAATAGTAGTCTTTTGACTGCTATTTCTAAATTTTTCGGTATGTGGTTTAAGCAACTTGTTGCAAAAAACCCTTATTATATATATATATATATATATATATATATATATATAATTTTATTTATTAGGGAATAAAAATTCCGGCGTCACAGGGATTCAAATAAAGTGAATTATTCTCGATAAGGAAATATCTGTTATTTAGAGATAGAAGTCCCCATGCAATTCATCAAATCCTAATATACTTCACACCTTATCATAGAATTTTATTTTAATTCTTACTATAAGATTTGATGAATTGCATGGGGGACTTCTATCTCTAAATAACAATATATATATATATATATATATATATAATATATATATATATGCTTGTGCGTGTATAAATATATGTAGGTATGTATGTATATATCTATGTATATATAATATTAATATATATATATATATATATATATGTGTGTGTGTGTGTGTGTGTGTGTGTGTGTGTTACATACATACACACAACACACACACACACACACATATATATATGTGATGAAGGGGATTTTTCCTTGTGTAGTTGCCTTGTACTCTGTTTTTACGTTTTCGTTTCTCGTTGAGTTCTACGTCTATTTGTGGTGTCCTGTACACACGTATATATATTTATATATGCATGTATATATACATGTAGATGTAGGTACGTACATATATGTTTGTATGTATGCATATATTTTATTTATTACACTATTGTATGACTGAGCGCCTTCGCGTCGATTCGATTCGATTCGTTTGGTTTCGTTTCGTTTCTTCTTCTTCTCTAAGCTGGTTTTTATATATATATATATATACATATATATTTATA
>NC_042999.1:154336029-154346029 GCF_006345805.1 Octopus sinensis
CTAACACCCCCAGTCATATATATATATAACAGTATAATAATATATCATATTAATATATATTCTCCGATATGAAGCGACAAATTTTAGACAGAAACAAATGACCGAAAAATGATGAACTAACTCTAGCCAGAATCAAACCCAGAAATCAACGCTAACACGGCTCCTTGCGCATCCGTAACTTACAAAGTCTTTCTGGTTAGTTCACAAATATTATATATATATATATATATATATATATATATATGTATTTATAATATGCATACACATATTCATATATATATGTATGTATGTTTGTGTGAGTCTTTGTATTTGTGTTTGTCCTGCAGCATCGCTTCACAAACGGTACTGGTGTGTTTAAGTCCCCGTTACTTAGCGCTTCGGCAAAAAAGACTGATAGAATATGTATCAGACTTAAAAAGAAATATAATAGGCACTGGGATCGACTCGTTCGACTGAAATTCTTCAAGGCGGTACCCCGGTATGGCCATCTGTCTCTATGTCTGTCTCTCTGTCTCTCTGTCTGCCTGTCTGTCTCACTGTTTGTCTGTCTCTGTTTGTCTATCTATCTATCTATCTATCTATCTATCTATCTATCTATCTATCTATCTATCTATCTATCTATCTGTCTGTCTGTCTGTCTGTCTGTCTGTCTGTCTGTCTGTCTGTCTGTCTGTCTATTTTTCTGTTTGTCTGTCTATCTAGCTATCTATCTGTGCGTGTGCATGTGTATGCTCCCTCGTGTGTGTGTGTGTGTGTGAGTGCGTATGTGTGAGTGTGTGCGTATGTGTGTGTATTTGTGTGTGTGTGTGCGCGCATGAGCGTGTAGTGTTAAGGAGAGGTACGTTGCTCTGTTAACGAATTTTTTAATCAGAAGATGGAATATTCTCCATTAGCTTTTACCAGTGACAAATATAAATCTTCTGTCAGTAGACGCAAAACCTGCATCAGTCAGCTCTTAATAATACTTCAGCTTTGAATCTTCACCGCCCAACATCCGTATTCAATCAGTATTTATTCATTTATTTAAAGGCAGCGAGTTGGCAGAAACGTTAGCAACCCGGGTAAAATGCTTATCGGTATTTCGTCTGTCTTTACGTTCTAAGTTCAAATCCGCTGAGGTCGACTTTGCTTTCCATCTTTTTGGGGTCGATAAATTAAGTACGAGTTGCGCACTTGGGTCGATCTTATCGACTGGCTCCCCCCCCCCAAAAAAAATTTGGGGCCTTGTTCTTTGAGTAGAAAAGAATATTCTTTAAGGCGGCGAGCCGGCAGAAACGTTAGCACGCCAGGCGAAATGCTCAGTGGTATTTCGTCTTTGTGCTCTGAGTTCAAATTCCGCCGACGTCGACTTTGCCTTTTCATCCTTTTAGGGTCGATAAATCAAGTACCAGTTGCATATTGGGTTCGATCTAATCAACTGGCCCCGCCCTCAAAATTTCTGTCCTTATGCCTAGAGTAGAAAAGAATATTTATTTATTTATCAATCATATTTATCTGTGTTGTTGCTCTCTCTGTCCTATGACCAAAGATCTTCCGACCGTAACTCTTCCATTATTTATATTTTCTCAAAGAATCTATATTTGATACTATATTATTTAGTATGACCTATTAAAAGACGATAGTGTATACTTTTAAGAAGAATTAGCAGTTATTTTTAGCAGGTCGAGTAACGTAACAACGTGTAGGCTGCTTTTATTGGTTCGTTTGATTTTCTCCATACGGAACCAGCGGAATAGAACATTAATGATCAATTGAGCAAAAATTAATTTCTGCAGGAAGAAATTAGCGATATCTTCCTCCTTAGATGAAGCTTTTAGGCTTATCCGCTTCCATATATGGCTTCTTCGACCAGGCGAATTTCTTTAAAAAAATTTTAAGATATTTATTGATTATACAGTGTCTAGTGTCTATGCTTCTTAGAAAGTCGATTGCAGAACTACTTTGAGACAAGTCTGGCCTTTAAAATCACAGGTGCATTCCATCTTATAGGATTCTAAACAGTTTCCGCTTACCCAGTACCCAACGTTATGGTAAAAGGCGCTTATCTAAAGCCAGGGGTCACCAAACTATGGCTCGTGGGCTGGATCTGGTCCACGGGGTCAGTTCATCCGGCCCGCCACTGCACTGTACCTTTTGTGTAAGTGCCTGCAGTGAGAGTTCATTTGCCTCTGGTATGGCATCAGTGTTTGGAACAACTTATGTCTGTGAGCAAACATTTTCAAAAGTGAAGAATGTGAAGTCAGCACATCGAACGAGGTTGACTGATGAACAGTTGAAAGCAATTTTCTTGGTTGGATGCAGCAATTCCAAAACAAATATTGATGATACCTTAAAAGCTAAACACCAGTTTCACAAATCTCACAAACCTTTTTTGGTGCTTAGTTTGTAAGATTCAGATATATGCATATTAGGTGGGATATAACTATCTTATTGCTAATGACGCCTCCTTAGAACAACGTTTTGTAAATAAATTATTTTATTCCTTTATTCTTTTACTTGTATCAAGCTCTTATAAATGAACTTGACATAAACATTCAATTTACCACCGATGTTGGTGTGTTTATGTCCCTGTAACTTATCGGTTCGGCAAAAAGGACCGATAGAATAAGTACCAGGCTTACAAAGAATAAGTCCTGGGGTCGATTTCTTCGACTAAAAGGCGGTGTTCCAGCATGACCGCAGTCAAATGACTGTAGAAAGGATTATTATTAATATTAGAAATAATGACAATCATTGCTACTGTAGATACAAAGCCCGAAATTTTAAGGAAGGGAATTAGTCGATTACATTGCTTGACTGGTACTTATTTTATCAACTCTGAAAGGATGAAAGACAGTCAACAACGGCGGAATTTGAACTCAGAACGTAAGGAATATCATCACTACGCATCCCATTCAGCGGGCTAACGATTCTGCCAGCATGTCGTGCAATATCTATGCAAAGAAAAACAATTTTGGATTGCACACGACTCCTGTGTATAAAGGTAAATTTCCCTACGCAAGAATATTAAAGAAAAATTATCTCAAGAATCCTCTTAGGAACTGTAAAAGTTAATATTGGCGACAGGGCATCGAAGATAGATTTCTGGTTTTCGATTTCAGAAGTAAAAAATATTGTTTTACAGCGAAAAACTACGAAGCATAGAATAGAAATGATAAAACATATATATCTTTCTATTGAATTTAACTGGAACTGAAGTCCCAAATCGATTTGAATATTGATTTACATTCTATGGAAGATGTTTTATAAGTTGCCAAATATATTGGCATCTTCTTTTGAGATTTTTTGTTATCAAGATTTTAAAGTTTGCTTTGATACTGGCGCGTCTAGGATTTAGAGGTTAACATGAGGCTTGGTATCCAATATCTAAATGTTGTAAAAAGCTGAGACGAGGTGACGGCTGCATAGGGATGGTCATTTCGATCCGTTCAGTGTTGCTTATAAAGACAATTCACTCTTTATAAAAAGCCACGGAGGCGCAATGGCCTTGTGGTTAGGGTAGCGGACTCGCGGTCGTAGGATCGCGGCTTCGATTCCCAGACCGGGCGTCGTAAGTGTTTATTGAGCGAAAACACCTAAACCTCCACGTGCACCTAGGTGAAAACACCTAAACCTCTAGCAGTGAGTGGTAGCAAACCCTGCATATTCTTTCACCACAACTTTCTTCCTGTTTCAGTTGTACCTGTATTTCAAAGGGCCAGCCTTGTCACAGTCTATGTCACGCTGAATCATTAAGGGCACACGTGTCTGTGGTGTGCTCAGACACTTGCACGTTAATTTTACGAGCAGGCTGTTCCGTTGATCGGATCAACTAGAACCCTTGTCGTCACAACCGACGGAGTACCACAAGAATAAAGAGCTAATGAGGGAGTCTTTACGTGGCCTCACAGCCTGTTAAAAACAACAACCAGCTTCTTGGTACACATAGGCGAGGGATATGCTGTAAAAATAATCATGACTTTGCTCTAGCAGGGTTGATCTGGGGCCAGACAACAACTGCAGCAGCAGCGGCGGCGGTGGCAGGAGTGGCGGCAGTGGCGGGAGCAGCGGCGGCAGCAACAGCTGCAGCAGCAACAATAGTGACAACAACAGCAGCACTAACAGTAACATCAACAGCAAAAGCTTGCTCAGGTCATATGCTTATGTAAAAATGCTAATTTAACATGGCTGAATAAAAGGTTATATATATATATATATATATATATATATATATATATATATATATATATATATATATATATGTAATTACATGTTTCGGTTCTTCTTGTAAAAACGAACCTTATCAAAAATATTTTTAAAAGTTAAGTGTAATAATAAAGTTCATAATTGTATCTTACTAGTCTGAACAGATTCCACGTGGTGGTGTTTTGTGTGTGTGTGTGTGTGGGGGGGGAGCATAATCATTGGCTGTAATATTACAGCCAACAATTCTAGTCAACGCACAAGACAGCCTGTTCCCCACCACAAAACACCACTACGTGGACTCTGTTGAACCTCGTTAGAAACAATTATAAACTTTTTTATTAAACTTAACTTTTAAAAATATTTTTGATAAAGTTCGTTTTTACAAAAAGAACCGAAACGTAAAATCTCTCAGAAAATTAAAATTTATCTTATACAGTGGCGTTTTCAAACTCCTTTTTTATAAATATATTACCCACTCGTATGCCACTTTATATATATATATATATATATATATATATATATATATATATATATATATATATATATATATACATATATATATATATAAATACACACCTATATATGTATATATGTGTGTGTATGTGTGCGTGTGTTTGTTCCCTCATCACCACTTGATAACAGATGTTGGTGTGTTTACGTCCCCGTAACATAGCGGTTTGGTAACGAGATTCCGATAGAATAAGCACTAGGCTTAAGAAGTAGGTCCTAGGGTCGATTTATTCGAGCAAAGCCCTTCAAGGCGGTGCTCCAACATGGCCGCAGTCAAATGACTGAAACAAGTAAAATAATATATATGTGTATGTATGTGTATATATATATATATATGTATGATAGATCGTTAGCCACTACACACATTTTTTTTCTTTCACCTTGTTTCTCTCCTTGTTTTTTTCTTTGCCCCTTTCTGTAGAAGAGCATAGGCTCGAAACGTAAAAGACTTTTTCTATTCCTGAGCGTTATACTAATACATCTGTTTGTTTTGTACACCACCTGTCTTCGTCTTTTGTTTTGTTTTTGTAAACTCTCCCTATATATAAATGTATATGTATATATAAATATATGTATATATGTGTGTGTGCGTGTGTGTGTATACATGCATATGCGTATGTGTATATGCGTATACATGCACATACATACGTACACACATGCATGCATATATATATGTTTCTCAGTCAAGCAATCAATATAATCGAATACTCCCTTACCTAAATGTGTCTTAATCTCTTGTCTCTCAAGATTTCGATAATCCTAGCAATATCCTTGAGAAAAACATGAACTACACATTTTCTGACACCGCAAACCCTGTGTTTGTTCAGGTAAGCAATCGAATAAATACTTTGATTTACGTTCCTTTGTGTCGTAGTTTTATCCATTCGATAAAGAAATATCGATAAATTAACCGACAGACAGAGCACATAAAAAAAACGTTCGAAGCTGGTGCACTGGCATGGCCGCAGTTCGAATAAAACTGAAACCAATGTAAGAATAATAGAATAATAGAATATAAGAATAAAAGGATGATTTTTCCTGAAAATATTTCGTTTTTGGATTTAGTCTGCAAGATTCTTTATGTGAGTTCGTGTGTTGAAGCATATTCTGTTGTGTCTGGGGAGAGTTATTTTCTTTTTGTGCCTTATAATGTAACACACTCACCGGTAAAATTTCCACTTATTTCTTATTTTTATTTTCCTAAAATTTTCGTTGCGTCTTGCAACCTTTTCAGTGGTCTTGACTCTTTCCTAAAATTTTCGTTGGGTCTTGCAACCTTTTCAAGTCTTGACTCAAAGAGTCAAGACTATTGAAAAGGTTCCAAGACGTGGAAATTTTGCCGGTGAGTGTGTTACATTATAAGGCACAAAAAGAAAATGACCTTCCCCAGACACAACAGAATTTCATGAAAATATTCTCTAAACTGGAGTTTAAAACTGTTTATTAGAAAACCGGTCGAAAACAAAGATGGTAAGATACGACCAAAGAATGAAGTGTTACCATCAGAATAGATTATTCAGAGGAGATCAGAAGAGATTCTATAAAGAAAGAAATGGAGAGTGTACAGGTGAAAAGTTGATAACAGATAACAATGAGAATCAAAAGTTTTGAAGTGACATCTGGAGCAAAGACAAAGATCACAAGAAAGATGCTGAATGGTCGCAAGAACTGAAACAAACAGTAGTCTGTCCAAAACAGGCAGAACTAGTCATTTCAGTTTGGGAAGTGAAGGAAATCAGCAAAAAATGAGCAACTGGAAGGCCCTGGACCAGATGAAGTTCAAGGCAACTAGATCAAAAGATTTGGTGAATGTCATGCACGAATAGCTGCGCAACACAACACTTTGTTAAATGCTTCTTGTGGAAAGGATGCGTTCCGATGGTCAGGCGATCCGTTTGCTGCCAACACCTGTTAAAAGGAAGGCTGGGCAAGCCGTGGTTGATGATGCGCAGACACGCGCTGAGACTGCGACATCTCCGGCTCTACGACGGTGAACAGGTGTGGTCGCCGTTTGTGAGGCGCGCTTTCCCGCGGCTCGTCTTCATGACCGAACTGCAGTCGTGGATCAAAAAATGGCCGAGGAAGGGCGAATGGCACCGCGAGTGTTGCGTTGCCCCCAAGCAACTATGCAGTCCCGGAACGACCTTGAGCGACTTCAACACAACCAAAGCATTCTATAGGGGATTAGTGGAGGGGAGGTACGAAGACGATCTCGGGGCGAACGTGGGCGTCGACGAGGAATACCTGACCTCGCTGTTCGAGACGACTTTCGGGCCGGGACCTATGGACAACTTCCAGAGATCCCTGGCCTGGCAGTGCTATCGAGAAGCGCTACCCGTTCGGGATATGCTCAACAGGCATGGCCCGAGAAACACGGGGTCGACCTGTCCGAGATGCGGTCAGAGTGACGAAACCGTTCTGCACGCACTCGTACAGTGTCCAACCATTTCCGACCTGTGGACCTGTGTCAAACGACTGCTATCGCGTGTGGGACGAGTCGGTTTATCAACCGAGTCTATCGTGAATATTGTCGCGCCTCCTTCCTTCAAACGGGAAGGAAGAGCCATTTTCATCGTACTTGTGGCTATGGCGAGAGAATGTGTATGGTGGACGCATCTGACAGGTCTAGAGACAAACACTTTCTTTTGTGGGGAATCTCTCATCAATTTCTTCAAGTATCATTTGAAGAGGAAGGTGAGAGTAGAGAGGGAAGTTTTGTCTAGTGAATGCTTCAAAAAAAGATGGGTGAATGTAGCAAGGATGGCACGTTTGAAAGACGAAGCCACCTTGAGCATAATCCTATGAAGCAAAAAAAAAGAAAGGAAAAAAGAGTCACTTACTATAATGTGTTTTTTTGCACGACATTATTGCCCGAGGTTACCGTGGTCTTTTCCATAGGCTTTTCTTTCCACGGATAAACCTAATCTGTTTCCCCTTTTTACTTCATGACATTTCTGTGATACATGATCCCTATTGATCGTTTTTTTAACGATCCCTTTTGATCGAATTTCTACCCCCCTTTCCTTTTTTTTCCTTCTCTTCCTAAAAAGAAAAGCTCTTCTTTGTAGTTTGTCCCCTCTGTATTCAACCCTGTATGGCCAATAAAGAAACAGCTATCTATCTATTTAAATATTTATCTATCTATGCAACTCTTTCTCTCTCGCTAGTTCACACACACACACACACACACACACACACACACACACACACACACACACACACAAACATACACATGTGTATATTCTTTTATTTGTTTCAGTCATTTGACTGCGGCCATGCTGGAGCATCGCCTTTAGTCGAGCAAATCGACCCCAGGACTTATTCTTTGTAAGCCTAGTATTTATTCTATCTGTTTCTTTTTGCCGAACCGCCAAGTTACGGGGACGCAAACACACCATCGTCGGTTGTCAAGTGATGGTGGACTCACACACACACATATATATATATACGATGGGCTTCCTCCAGTTTCTGTCTACCAAATCCACTCACAAGGCTTTGGTCGGCCCGAGGCTATAGTAGAAGACACTTGCTCAAGGTGCCATGCAGTGGGACTGAACCCGGAACCATGTGGTTGGTAAGCAAGCTACTTACCACACAGCCGCTCATGCGCCTTTATATGCGTATTTGACACTGACTGAGTTGCCCTAAGACCGCCACGTCGAAAGGAATTCAGAATATCAGCGCCAAGCATTATGTAGTCAGCAAGCGAACTTTAGGTTAATTGAAATATATTTGTAACAAATTTCAACTTCTAAGACAAATTCAGTGCAGTTAATGCGGAGAAAAAAACATCTCAATTATGTTCAAATGTGTAAGCACACCATATCTAACAGCACAACTGAGCCAATGTTGTTGACTGTGTTTTAGTTAAGGCCACGGCTTTAAATCTGTCCAGAGTTGCTGTTCTTCGGTATTTCTCATTGATGATGGACAAAGAGCTAGAAACACTGCGTTTGCGAACCCGACAGGAGGCAACACTAGGTTGATGTGGTGCTTTTACACCTTTTACTATGAGGGAGAATTATTTCTTCGCGTACAGGTCGGCCAGATTTCTTTCAACGTCTAGAGGTTTTCCTGGGAACGTCTTTTAGTGGGGGGTTGAAACGCTACCCTGGACACGCATCTAGACTACGTGGGCAGAGATAGTAAATGGAGGGGGTGTAAATGCTTCAAAGACCTGCTCAGACATTTTCAGCTGTCTGACAGGTACCGACTGGATCACCTGAATGTGCAAGTGCGGACATAGAGCAACCGCATCGGGTTCTCCAGATTGCATTTAGATAGAGTATTCTGTAGAAAACTTCGTGTAATAATTTCACAACGCCTAGCAAACACAGCCAGACTGAAATAATTAATGCATTCTTCCAGCTGTGAATAAAAAAAATTCGCAAACTTGAGGGGATGGGCCCCCAGCCAATAAACCTTTTCTATTTTCTCTCCCTGTTTATTTCTGTGTTTTTCTGTCGAAGAGCGTAGGCTCGAAACGTAAAAGACTTTCTCACATCCGGAGCGTTAAATTCACAACACAGCAAACATTGTGCTGTATCAGTATGAAAAGATGTTCATGCATTACAATTAATATATAGAAGCAGTAAGAGCAAAATAGTATAATACGACATACAAGTGAAATGTTTATTCAAAGATTAATATCGGGCTGTTTTAACGTAATGATTAAATATACAAGTGCCGTGTCATGTCTGCCGCTCCAATCTCTTCGATTGAGTATATAGCTGTTAAAAGAGCTAAAGAGTAGACAAATCGAAGGTTGAGCCCAAACACTCTGAAACTGACGCCTTTTATGACTTTATTTATAGGCTGTGCTCATGGAAAGATTTAGACAAGCTAAGAAGCTATCACGTGAAAAATAAACCACTGATTGGACCGGAACTCAGCTGCGCACATGATCAAAACTTAGTTGAATTTGACTTGAAATTCTTATGTGGCAAGCGCGAGTTCCTGTCCTGCTACGTATTTCATGATTGGTTGTTCACCTTCAAATGTTAAACACCCTCGAATGGCTAGACAGATGTTCATATTTTGCTTAGTCAGTGATGTCATTAAAAAATTAACCATCAGCCATTTCAGTGTGGAATATGGTTTGTGTCTGATTTAAATAGCGATTGATAACAAGTTTTGTTCTGAGGTGTAAAAGTTTAGGTTACTTATTCACTAAAAGGTGAACAACTAGCAGCTGTTAAACATACTAAAGTAGTCACTTTTGTTTCTCTTTGTGTGAATGAAAATTTTTAAAAAATTACATTTAAAAAAAATTTTCCATTTAGGCATAATAAACTTCATGAAGACA
>NC_042999.1:154351029-154363529 GCF_006345805.1 Octopus sinensis
GTTAGTTCAAGACATCATCAGGAGGAACCACGCCCGGTTTCGGCCCCTACTCCTCTACCGTTTTGACGTGGCTGCCCCCCCTTTTCGGAGGTGCCTTCAGCTCTGGTGTTGAGTGTATGTTTTCTTTCTCTTTCTTTCTTCTGTTCCCTGGCCTCTTCGATTTAGCGTCAACGAGTGTCAGCAGGCGACTGCCTGTCTTATCAAATTTCCCTTTAAATACCTGCTGCTAGGCTCCAGCAGGTAGCCCCAGCAAGTTGTCACGTGACACTGTCTCAACTTTAACTGACCAATGGAGGGCAAAGCTACTTCAGTGTCAGCTTGTCTCATCTAGTGATGTTATTTTTCTGCTGGCTTTATTTTTCTTCAAGCCTTTAGTGTTCATTGTTTTAACATAATACATCATGCTAACAAATATTTCATTCATATTAATTTGTTTTCAGTGAAGAAAGAAGATGAAAGCCTTTTCAATATCAGCATGGGTCGCTATGACTGATATGAATTATGCGAATTATGGGGTTTTACGTTGTAGATACGCTTAAAAGTGTATTAAACTCGAAAGTTATTAGCGTATAGAGTGATGGCCACAAACTTTTCTTACGTGAATGCCCTCCATCTCAACAGAAGCTTAAAGAACCAGTCAAGGAATTTGTTGTATATGTCATTGTTAGAATTATCGTTAGGATATCTTTTTTATTTAATTGTCAATTATCTGAATTGCTCTTCCATTTGAGTGGCATAGCAATTAACTGAAATTTAACATATTAACAGTAATTTAACTTTTCAGCTGAATTTTAATCAAAATTTAATTAAAAGCATTAACAAGAGAATGTGTTATCGCTTTTGACAAGAAATACTGAAATATTTGATTAAAATATTTGATTAGATATATAAACATTTAATAAATTAAATATTTAATTAAATATTTTAATTAAATATTTCAATATTTCTTGTTAGAAGATATTTGATAAATATCTAACATTTAATTCAATTTTAAAATATATACAATTTAATCGAGAATCGTGATAAAGAGCTGTGAAACCGATTTAAATGAGGAAATGGAATACGTATCAGTAAAAAATTCAGAGAACAAAGAATTTTGGAAAGGAAACATCATTTGGTTCAACCCATCCTTCAGTATGAATGAAGCCGAATTTCCTTGCCATTTACGCTTAAACTGAAATCATTGCCCGGCAGAGAAGTACTACATTCTTATATGTCGTATTTCTCTACCAAGCATAGATTTCTTTCTTTTCCTTTTGATGCACACCTGAAAAAAAATGAAAACTGGCGAATAGTGATTAGAAGTGGTTTCTGACGTATCAATCAGGAAATAACAACTTATTTCTAGATACAGGTAAGTAAGCAATTTTTGTCACCATTGATAATTCAAATCACATAACAGCTGATTTGTTAAACAATTACCTGGTGTAGAATGGGTTACTGAGAATAACGGTGGACAGAAGCTTTAGCCTTGAATACATGAACTACTATTAATTATTAGACTTATTTTTTTCTGCTCGGCCAATAAATATGTATGTATGTGTGTGTATGTATGTGTCTATCTGTCTGTCTGTTTGTATGTATGTGTACGATACATAATGTTCGTCCTTCGGTTCGAAGATGACCAACTGACATCATCTGATGGAACTGGCGCCATGATACATATGTATATGATTTATACATATGTAGATGTGTCTGTATGCATGTGTATAGTTTATTGAAATCAAATTTGTATCTCACGACTCGTGTTTCAGTAAACCATATATTTTACAATATGCATTGAGCATACCTTTCTCTTTCGTTCAGCGCAATTTAACATTTGTGTGTGTGTGTGTATAGCATATCTACACAAGTGTTGTATGCCTGTATACACACACACACACACACACATATATATATAGATAGATAAATAGATATGCAGAGAGAGAGAGAGAGAGAGAGATTGATAAATAGACATGTGTGTGCATGTGTGTGTATGTGTGTTTATACGTGTGTGCGTGTGTGTATGTGTGTGTGTGTGTGTGCGTGTGTGTGTGTGTGTATGCGTGTGTGTGTGTGTGTGTGTGTGTATGCGTGTGTGTATGTGAGTGTCTTTACAAATAGTCTATACTCGGTGCTTTCCCGCTTCATAAATAACTTAAAACAATTATTATCTAGCCATTAATTTCGTCTCCTTCCATCTTGAAGCTGATTTTCTGAAAGGTATATTTTCAGACGATACAGCATTTGGGAGGAAAAATAAAATAAAATAAAATAAACATGACTGAATGAGATTTAAAATAAAACATAAAGAACAAAAACAATTTCAGACAAACACTTTAATGTTGCTTTCATTATTCCTAAATAAGATATAAAAATGAAAATATAGACGCAAAACATTACCGTAAAAGTATTTAAAATTATCAAATATATCTGTATAAAATTTCGTTCACGAATTGAAAGTAAGAAAGCTGATATCTGATTTTAAAATATACGTAAAGTATAATAATATAAATAAATTGTAAAAATGGAATATGGAATAATTTCGATTTATTATTCACTGGATGCCAAGATTCTTTTAAGAATGTTGACAAGTTTATCTTATGTGAAATCTTAATTTCGCCAACCAGAGACATTATTATTACTCTTACATTAGCACAATTTCATGTTTGAGAAATCTAAAGATAAAAGGGGAAAAAAACCAGCAAAAAACAATGAATATTTGTATTTTATAATGTCTAGTGTCACATTGCACTGGGAGAAATAGTGTAATTGTATCGGGGAAAAAGGGCAGTGTGCCACGGGCGATTCTTTTATAGGAACTTCATTTTTTGGTCTGCATAAGCCTGCACTGCAGGCAGGAACAACCTTGTTTAAAAAGTGGGCTGCATGAAACATGACACACTATCAAGCCGGCCTCACTACTAAAAAATGTCAGTAATCGTTTGTTTTCATCGTGTATTTTGTATAGCACTTGGGATTCGAGAAATGAGCTCTGAAAAGAGGAGACAAACATAGAAACATACACACACGCACACGTACACGTGTGCAAACACAAAGAGATATAAACACTCAAACAAAGCTATTTGTAAAGTGTGTATGTATATATCGTTTTGTTTGTTTATTTGTGTGTGTGTGTGTGTGAGACATCTCTGTGACAAAAGAAAGGAAGACACGACTATATGGAAACTATTATATATTCAACCAAACCTTCTTAGATAATACAGTTCTATATTTAAGAGATGAGGAATTATGTACATTAATTACATTCGACGGATATTTGTTCTCATCTTGTTTGTTGTTAACACAACGTTTCGGCTGATATACCCACCAGCCTTCTTCAGGTGTCTTGAGAAAATTTCGAACCTGGGTTTTCATTCCTAAGGTATTCTTCGAAGTTATTATTATTATTATTATTATTATTATTATTATTATTATTATTATTATTATTATTATTATTATTATTATTATTATTGTTGTTGTTGTTGTTCAGGTCACTGCTTGGAATCGAATTCGGAATCTTAGGGTTAGTAGCCCGTGCTCTTAACCACTACGCCATATGTCCGTCGAATGTAAATAATGTAAATAATGTACAAACCTTCTTAGACTAGAACACCGTAAATAAGGGTTGCTCATACCAGAATTTTAATCCCTGTGAAGGACACTCTCGCAATATAATGTATGGTGTAATATATAAACAAGAAAACTACCATAAACTAAGAAATCAAAAACCCCTTAACAATTTCAGCCCTACATGAATGAAGGACAACGAGAACATAGAATATAAAATATTCACAGACAACAGGTACATGAAACGTACTCCCCATCATTAGCTGCTAAACACTTTTCATGATGGTTTTGATACTTGGGCAGTGTAAGGTGTGTGCGTGTGCGTGTGCGTGTGCGTGTGCGTGCCTGTGTGCGTGCCTGTGTGCGTGTGTGAGTGTGCGTGTGTGTGTGTGTGTGTGTGTGTGTGTGTGTGTGTGTGTGCATGTGTGTGTGATTACTTGTAGTGTGTACAGTAGGGTGTTACATTTGTGAAATAGCGAGTAGAAGAAATTCAATAAACAGAGATTATCCAAGTAATTAGTTGATGAAACTCCCTCTAGACGTGTTAAATGTCTAAAAAATATTTAAAAAAAACAACAAAAAGGAACAAGTTAAGAAGATAATTAAATCATAAAAATAATTAAATTATAAACAAGCTAAGAAGATAATTAACTTATAAAAATTTATAAAATTAAATCGGCTACATAATCCCCCTGACATTCAATTTTAATGACTTTTACCGATGTGAAAATGAATGATGGTGAACTTTTACTTTCCATTTCATTTTTCATTAAATGCTTTGGCCTGGAGAAGTGGATTGTAATTAAGGGCTTCGCAGGGCCGCTCAAATCTCTGATTAACGGTCTTCTCGAACAGCTGTAAACTGACGACTAAAAAAAAATAGAACAGGCGTGGATGTGTGGTAAGAAGGTTGTTTCCCAATTGGTTCCGAGTTAAGTCGCACTGCATGACACCTTGGACAAGTGTCTTCTACAATAGCCTCAGGCCGACCAACGCCTTATGAGTGCCGTTGGTAGACCGAAACTGTGAGGAAGCCCGTTATATAATATATATATATATATATATGTATGTATGTATGTGTGTGTTTGGGTGTGTACATGTCATTGTGTCTGTTTGTCCCTCACCACCGATTGACAACCGGTGTTGGTGTTTACTTCCCCGTAACACTAGCGGTTCATCAAAAGAGAGCCGATAGAATAGGTACCAGGCTTTTAAAGAATAAGTCCTGGGATCGACTTATTCGACTAAAAATTCTTCAAAGTGTTGCCCCAGTCTAATGAATGAAGCAAGCAAAAGATAAAAGATAAAATTGGGAGTTCCGGAAAGTTGAGATTTTCTTGCTGAAGAACTGAGAGCTGTCATTGGTTTGATGCTTGTGTTGGAATCGGTACGGGTGATGAAAGGGAAAGAAACGTGTGAGTTGAGAGTGTCTGAGTAGAGGTGATATAAAACCAGTTACTTTTGAAGAGAAGAGGCCATTGTAGTAGTGGTATAATAGACAGTAAGAGGAGGCACAGCACGTCTATGAGCCAAAGATTGTGTTGTCTTTTGGATGGAGGCGATTTCAGGTCAGTCAGCTCAGTACCGTTTTTCGTCGGATGTTTGGGTCTTGAATGTCTGAATAAAAACAGCAGCAACAACACCGCTAAGCATTTTTCCCGGCTTGCTAACGATTTTGCCAGCTCGCCGCCTTGAGATAACAGAATATTAAGAACGTTGTATTGATATTACGGTTGATTATTAAAGGTTAGCCTTGATCGAGCAGACCTATAGCCAACACCGTTGCAGCTGTGACCATCTCATCCATCACAGGGATGTCAAGGAACATTGTATAATGTTTCATTTCATCGTTTAAGACATTGGAGTCTGATTCGATGATTATAATATGTTACTTCCATTCGGTCATATCAGATGCAATATTTTGAAAACTTCCGCACGCTAATACAAGGCGAAGACCCCTTAAACTACAGGACAGAAACACACAATGAAAAGAATTTAGAGCCTACCAAAGGTAATGAGGAATAGAGGATCTTAGCATGATATGGTTTCAGAGGATCTCTCGATTCATGGACTGGACGAGTTCCACTTACGCTGCAATACATTAATGTTATTGCTGCACCCTGATATGCACAGATCTATGATCAAAGACGCTTCATATATGACCATCCTCCTCACTTTTACAACTTTAGCGTATCTTTGACTACATTATCTGTTTAATTTATCATTTAAAGACAGATTGTATGATCAAAGGGAATTATTGCTACTGTTTCTAATCTGTCAAGAGGCCATGTAAAGGCTCCCTTGTTGAAAGTTTTTACATGGTCTTCCGATTAGTGTAAAGTTAATGTGCAAATAATACACGATATAATATTAGCAGTGGAGTAACTAGAGAGTGTGCCGCCTAGAGCAATCTTTGAGTTTGCCGTTCCCACTCTGGCACTTAACCTTCTACAAAAAACCCCAAAAGTGCCGCCCCATAAAGACGTCTTCAAATACAGACTACCCTCGCCGCATTAGGGGCAACTGAATGCTAGCACAGTCCGGGGTTGTCAAGAAACTGCATGAAGTATGTTTCTAATTGATACATCCTGTTGATCCCTTCAGTTGATCCCTGTAATACCGAAGTACGTCTCAGCTCTAAATTTAACCCCCTTTTAATACACTAATGCTATTGAGATGAGCCTGCATAAAAAGCTATTTATTGCATTTATCTTTCAGATAAAATCTCTGGTTTTGGCAGAATGTAATCGATGCTGGTTAAACAAACGCTCCTCAGGAAGTAGTGATGCAGCTTAATGTCCTAATCTAGGATCAAGCAACACGTGACTAACTGAGCATTATCTGTCCTTCCCAAGTTTATTTGGATAACAGATCGATGCCAAAATCAATCAATTAGTGTCTGGCTTTGATGCAAAGTAAATATTGTAGAAGTGACAACAATCCCATCTGGTTGCTTGAGGCTGGATTGGTAGAAACATTGAAGCATTTTCGATAACCGACTCTAATACTAACACAGCATAACACACACACACACACACACCACACACACACACACACACACACACACACACACACACACACACACTCACACACATACACACACTCTCACACACATATTTACACTCACACACACACACACTCACACACACACATACACACATACACTCACACTCATACACACACACACTCACACACATACACTCACACATACAAACTCACACACACACATACTCACACACACACACTCACATTCACACACACACTCACACACACTCACACTCACACACACACTCACATTCATATACACACACACACTCACACACACACACTGCAGATTTAGACACTAGTATATTTACATACATTAATATACTAAATATCACATAATTATATCTAATTAGCATACTAAAACAGTAACTTGCTTGTACAACATTAAACATTCATTCATCCATACACTCATATATATATTCAATGATAAGCAAAAGTAGGTATACAGTCACTTAATATGAGTGGCGTGATTGTTACCATTTTTCTTTTTCATTTTTAGGATAAGAATTCTACGATTGAAATATTATTATTTCTAAATCTCTCAAAGAGAGACATTCAGTAACAGTTCTTTAAAGTAAAGGCTATTTGCCAACATAATGTGGCTGTCCTGAAAGGGACGATGTTACTGTTGTTTTAGCCCCCCAAAAAACATTATTTCTAGCTGGCTATACGGCACACTATCTGTATCCTTAGATTTTCGAACAGGGAGTTCAGTATCCCTATCAAGTGCTAAACAACATCTGTGGACTAGTTTCTGGGTTATTGCCCTTTATCAACACAGAGTCGCTGCTTTGGCCTGATGGCACTGCTGAATTCACCGTTCGAACATATAGTTTTCAAAGTGACACACAGTCACTATGATTATAAGTTCTTATAAACTAATTCTTTTTGTAATAAAATAATTATTCTTGCTTTCAGATATTGGTTACATGGCTGGAAATTTTATCGACGATAAACAAAAGTGAATCATCAAACAGAACTGGAAAACAGAGAATGCAGAAATGGTTAGACGGAAATGAACTGAAGAATTTCAAAGAGCAGCTCCGTCAAGATTAACAGTTTACAAACTGGGTCCATCTGCAATGCAAAGAAAGGTTGTCGACCGGTCAGCGTTACCTCAGTATAAAATTAAATGCTTGTGGCTGAAGCATTCACCCAAAGTCCTCAGAAACCCCCAAAAGGGCTTTCAAGGAACTAGGAATTTCTCGCAGATCCCTTTGTCGACTTGTGAATCGCTTAGGTTAAGAAAGAAATAAGGAAATAAGTTGGATAACAGATCGATGCTAAAATCAATCAATTAGTGTCTGGCTTTGATGCAAAGTAAATATTGTAGAAGTGACAACAATCCCATCTGGTTGCTTGAGGCTGGATTGGTAGAAACATTGAAGCATTTTCGATAACCGACTCTAATACTAACACAGCATCGCACATACATACACACACACACACCGCGACTGTATATTTACTTTTGCCCATGCCTTATATACGTAAATTAAAGTATATAACACAGTGGTTCCTAACAGTGGTTCCCGACCCTTTTATTGAAAAGATTTTTCTCACGGATCCCGTTTAATATGCTTATCCTGTAGTGCCACAGTATGGTTCCAGTCCAATCACTAAAACAAGAAAAGAGGCAAAAAACACAAGTAAGCATGTACGTGTGTGTGGTGTGTATGTGTGTGTGTGTACATATTCTGTTATTGTTTTGTTTTAGTCATTAGAGTAAGGCCATGCTGGAGCACCTTCTTCAGTCAAATCAAACCCTGTACTTATTCTTTTAGAGGCTGGTACGAGGGGCGTTCAATAAGTAATGCCTCTGACCCATTTGCCTTTGTTTGATCTAGCTGAAATTTTGCATGTGCAATTATTGATATCTCTATAGATTAAGTAGCAAATTACAGCTCCGAACTAATTGTGGTTTCTGCTTTACAGGTGTTTGAAATGAGTCAAGTGGGAAATGGAGCATGTTGAGTGTCGAGCAGTGATCCGGTTTTTGTATTTGAAATGACGCACACCACAGGAGACTTTTAATGAAATGAAAGTAACTTATGGTGATGATGCCCCATCATATGACCTTGAAAAACGCTGGCATCGAGAATTCAAACATAGTCGGAACTCTGTGGAAACAGCTCCCAGATCTGGTCACACCCCTTCTGCCATTGATGAGGCATCTGTCCGTCAAGTTTAGGCTGCCATTTTGGAAGATCGACGCATAACTATTCGCCAAATAGCCCATGAGGTCAAGATTAGTACCGGGTGTGTGGAAACTATCATTCATGACCATTTGCATATGGAAAAGGTGTCTGCCAGATGGATTTCCAGGTTGCTCACACTTTTCCAGAAGCAAGAACGCAAGAATTCCAAAAGCAAGAATTTAGGTATGTGCCAAGAAGATGAGTCAAAATTTTTCAAAAGACTGATTACACAGGATGAGACCTGGGTCCATCACTATGATCCAGAGACCAAAGCCCAGTCAATGCAGTGGAAGCACCATGACTCACCTCCTCCAAAGAAGGCAAGGGTGCAGCCCTCCGCTGGCAAGGTCATGCTCACAGTCTTCTGGGACCAGGACGGATTAGTGATGACAGATTTCCTGGCAAAGGGTACCACAATTACAGGAGCCTATCATGTTTCACTTTTGAGGAAATTAAGAGAAGCTATCGAAACCAAGAGGCGGGGCAAGATCAGCAAAGGCATCCTCCTCCTGCAGGACAACGCTCCGGTCCACAACTCGCGTGTCGCCAGATCAGAAGCACAGGCGTGCGGCTATGAACTCTTCCCCCATCCCCCTACTCTCCTGACCTTGCACCCTCTGATTTTCACCTCTTCCCAGCCATGAAGTTGTTTTTGAAAGGAAAGCGTTTCCCAGATGATGCAGCCTTGATTTTTGAAGTCACGTCGTGGTTGGAGGACCAAGCTGGGGTCTTCTACGAAAACGGTCTCCAGAACTGCATCAAACGATGGGAGAAATGCGTACCTCTGGGTTGTTCCTATGTAGAAAAAGACTAATACCTGTGCCAAGTTTCGTTGCTCTACTGCTATGGGAAGTGGGTGAGGGGCATTACTTATTGAACGCCCCTCGTACATATTCTATCGCCTCTATTTGCCAACCTACTATTTATTGGCGATGCAATGGCAGTAATACCGGTTATTAAGCATTAAGTGTATGCAGATACATACATATATACATACATACATACATACATATATATATATTATATATATTATATATATATATATATATATATATATATATATAATATATATATATATATACACGCATATATATACATACATGTATATACATATATAAATACATAAATATATATGTTGTGGGTATATACCATGATATAATATATATATTATTATATATATATATATAGTAATACTAAGTAATTAAGGGTTTAGCAACGATTTGCCTCACCACACAATATATATATTCAGAGAGAGAGAGAGAGAGAGAGAGAGAGAGAGAGAGAGAGAGAGACAGACAGACAGACAGACAGATAGACAGACAGAGATACATACGTACAGACAGACAAACAGGCAGACACACAGGCAGGCAGACTGGCAGATAGCCAGACAGAATGGCAGACAGACAGACAGACAGACTGGCAGGCAGATAGATAGATAGATAGAAAGAAGCATGTATCTATGTTTGTATGTGTATATGTGTGTTAGAAAAAGGGCCGAGTGAGGGCTAAAGAGGGTGAAAGAAGGAGAGAGAGACGAGAGGGAGGGAGAAAGAGAGTGAAACAGAGAGAGAAAAGAGAGGTGAGGGATGGAAAAGCGGGAGAGAGAGAGAGAGAGAGACAGACAGACAGAATGAGAGACAGGCAGACAGAGATAGAGAATATATAATGGAAATTTCTGGCGTCGATTTCAAGTTACAAGTCACCGTTAGCAGGTGGCAAACGAACTTGTTTTTCTCTTCTGTAGTATGTAGCAGCAATAGAATAGCTGAGTAAATCGAAAATCGATATTTGTCAATCTGTCACCTACCACCTACTGCATGTAGTTACAGCATGTACTTTGCGACACATGCATGTTGCTAGTTCAATCCTGGATACTGTCAGGGCACCACACGAAAGTATCTGAATTTATTGATTCTATTGATTTTGAAACTTGTTTCACCATTGCGTCTATTCATTTCTTATCAACATCCTGGAGTCTGTTTTCCTAAATATCTGCGGCATAAGCGTAAAGCTGGAAAAAAATAATAATAAAGCATAAATGATAAAAGGAAAATAAAATCAGGAGTGGCTCTAAGTTAGCTTTCCAACCCCATAGTTCCGGGTTCAGTTCCAATGCAGGGTACCTCACGCATGACGTCTTCTACTATAGTCTCGGGCCGCCCAAAGCCTTGCGAATGGATTTGGTAAACGGAATCCGAAAGAAACCCGTTGTGTATATATCTATATACATAAAACTGAGAATGTGTGTCTGTGTATCTGTCTGTCTGTCTGTTTGTGTATATGTATGTATGTATGTATGTATGTATGTATGTATGTATGTATGTATGTGTGCATCACTAAAACTCGAGAACTACCCAACCGATTTCATTGACATTTTACACATACACTATGAATGAAAAAAGTAAAATAAAAAAGAAACGGAAAATAAAGAATATATATAATAAAGAAACTCAGAAATTGTGATTTTCGATTTTTTGTTCATCTTCAAGTTCTCCTTCAGTTTCTCCTTGAAACCGAACGTACATATAAGTATATGACATCTGTTTCCTAACAGCAACATTAATAGAGTTCAGCACATCTCTCGGTATAGTTTTGATCTTAATTGCACATATATCATCTGAAGTGCACAAGGGATATAAGAACTCACCAAAATCCCATGCAAGCTTAGCTAAACATGAAAAATATCTTATAATCAAGGACGAGCTGCTGTTTATAATAAACATAAGGATATATTGTTCATAGTGGGAGAGTTCACGAAAAAAACAACTACAAAAGACGAAGACAGGTGGTGTACAAAACAAACAGATGTATTAGTATAACGCTCAGGAATAGAAAAAGTCTTTTATGTTTCGAGCCTAAGCTCTTCTACAGAAAGAGACACAGAGAAAAAAAAAACAAGGAGAGAAAAAATGTGTGTAGGGGCTATAATGGTGTGGCTGACTACCGACAGTTCTTGGCAACAGACTGATTGCTGGTACAACTACATGCTGACATTAAGGTCAAAGACTTGGGTGACAAAGGCAAATCTGGAGCGGTGCTGCTGCCACGCACACTGACATCTTGAGCTGCGTTTAAGAACGATTATCTCGACATAATGTCATTCAGTCACTAAAACACCATTCTAATCTAGGACCCACAAACGCACTGTCACTTTCTACTATTCTTGTCCAATTTCAAGAGAAATCGCTACTAGTTACTTTTGAAGTCTTCTTGAAGTAGTCAGGTGCCAGTATAATTGGAAAAATAACAATGCAGCTATTAATAAGAAATGTTGAAATTAATGCAATCAAGATTTCACAGCTCTAACACCACTCCTTCATAGCCAACCTACGTGTTTTAGTGATTAGACTGCGGCCATTCTGGGGCACCATATAGAAAACTTTTAGTCGAACGAATCGATACCAACAATTTGAATTGGGTTGTCCGGAAAGTTCGTGCCGATTTATAGTAGCTTACCTTTCGACGTATCCTCCCAGGCACCTCAGTTTTGGGAAGAGGGTATTTTCAAGTTAATGGAAAGATGGTGACGCATTGTGCAACAAAATGGTTCATATTTGGTTGATTAAAAATGTAATGGCGAGTATTTATTGACCCTTTTCTTTCCTTTAAAAATCGGCACGAACTTTCCAGACAACCCAGTATTAAACCCATATATACCACCTGGTTGCGTTTTCGCAACGCAAAACCTATTCCTACATGTTTGGGTATAAA
>NC_042999.1:154376029-154409124 GCF_006345805.1 Octopus sinensis
ACACGATTTTTTGCACTTCCTGTAGGGATGGTAAGCCTGGTATCATTTTCAAATAGGTTTCAGTACTTTTTTTTTTTTATCATTCCTAGAGATCCTGCAATCATTGGTACTGTAGTCGCCTTGAAATGCCACATTTTTTCAATTTCTATTAGCAAATCTTTATATTTACTGATCTTGTCAAATTCTTTCGCCGCTATATTGTGATCGCAAGGAATACTCATGTCAACTAATAAACACACCTTTTTTGTCTGATCTTTTATAATAATATCCGGTTTATTAGCTTTTATAGTTTTGTCGGTATAGCAGTAGCAAATATATATACATACATATAGTGGAGGCGAGAGGCTTAGTGGTTAGGGTGTCAGCACCATGATCGTAAGATTGTGGTTTCGATTCCTAGACCGGGCGACGCGTTTTGTCCTTGAGCAAAACACTTCATTTCACGTTGCTCCTGTCCACTCAGCTGGCAAAAATGAGTAACGCTGCGATGGACTGGCATCCCGTCCAGCTGGGGAACACATGCGCCATAGAAACCGGAAAACCGGGCCCATGAGCCTGGCTAGGCTTTAAAAGGGCGCATTTAATTATTTTATACATATACATATATACATCTCATTCGTGTATATATGTATATTAATTGTTTATATATTTATGGATTTATGGATTTTGAATATGTTTTAAGATTTTAATGATTTATACATTTGTATCTTTAAAAACTGATATACATTGATCCATGGTTATATGAATTGGAGAACCTATTTGAATTTTCCTTAATATTATATATATATATATTGTGCTAGAAACACCAGCGATAATAATTAATTTTATTTTATCGCATTTTGAATTTGTTTACATATTTCTCGATAAATTTTGAGAGTTAGACTAATACCAGAAATCCCTAGTTTGTCGGGTTTCGTGCTGCTGCGCTGCGCAGTGATATGATTAGTTAGAAAGAGCAAATTAGTAGACGCACGCACATGTGTCTATCGAGTTGCGTTTCTAAATAAAGGAATCTACCTGAGTAAATGAATATTATTTTATTGCTGAAAAAGGCGAAACTGCAGTCTAAGATGAACAGAGTTAGTAAAAGTTTTTTTTTCATTTCACTAAATTTATCAAGCTTCTGTGTTCTAGTACATACTTCGCCTTTAATGTACTTATATATGAATAATATATGGCCTGTGCTAGAGAAACACCAGCGATAATAATTAATTTTATTTTATCGCATTTTGAATTTGTTTATATATATATATATATATATATATATATTATATATATATATATATATATATATATATATATTATATATATATATATAACCACGACGTCAAAAAACCTTTGAACTTTACGTAAAGCTGTTATTATTGTCATTACTTTTTTTTAATTTATTTTACTCACTTTTTTTCTCTCCTGTGTTTTTCTGTGTCCCTTTCTGTAGTAGAGCGTGGGTCGAAACGTAAAAGACTTTTTCTATTCCTGAGCGTTATACTAATACACCTGTTGGTTTTGTACACAACCACGTGTTCGTCTTTTGTTTTTTCTGCAAAATCTCCCTATATATATATGTACATATATATATATATATATATAATATATATATATATATATATATATATATATATATATATATAAAATAATAGTTATCGCCATACTAATATGGCATTCTTAAAAAATAAGAAAAAAGCTGTCCGCTTATTAGCTCCATGAGGCCATCGCCTTAAGTTAGCTATTTGATACACAAACTGTATCCATATAACCTTCGAACAAGGGAGGTCAGTAAAATTAGTAGACGCTGTTCTCTTTTAGAGAGACTTAGTTATTTTAATATTTCTATTGGTATATATATGTATATAGAAAATAGTAAAGAGTGAAAAAACTACAGAATGCTTAAATGTTAAAAATATATATATATTTGCGTCAATATGTCTGAAGAATATTAGAAAATTTAAAAAAAAATTTTTTTTCCTCTTATAATGACATAATTTAAAAGAAAGACCGGTTTCGCGTGTAGCTTTTCAAATTTCTTGCGACGTTATGTTTATGTTCAACATAAACATACACGCGAAACCGGTCTTTCTTTTAAATTATGTCATTATAAGAGGAAAAAAAATTTTTTTTTTTATTTTCTAATATTCTTCAGACATATTGACGCAAATATATATATTTTTTAACATTTAAGCCTTCTGTAGTTTTTTCACTCTTTACTATTTTCTATATATTCACCCACGTGCTTTCACAAACCAACTTTCTTATCTCTCTCTCTCTCTTCTCTCTCTCTCTATATATATATATATATATATATATATATATATATATATAATATGTAAGGAAAATTCAATAGGTTCTCCAATTTATATAAGCATTGATCGATGTATATCATTTTTTAAATATATAAATGTATCAATCATTGAAATACTAAAACATATAAAAATCATGAATATATAATATATATAAATTGATGATATACATATATAAATAGACGAATGAGATTAAGTTATAAAAGTGCAGATGTATAAAATTATAGCTGTATAAAGATAAATATATATATATATATATGTATATATATATATATATATATATATATATATAATATATATATATATAATATATATATTAATATATATATATATATAATATATATCAACTCTTAAAATTGCAATTAAATGGTGTAGTAGAACGGAGTTGTAAGAAAAATTTGAAAATAAATGTGTCCTTTCGAGAAGTCTTACGAAAAGAGCGAACAAAGAAAAATCATAGCGTTGAGATTAGATTTTTCAGAAGATATATGTTACTAAGAAAAGAGATAATCCTGTTTAGATAAACTGTTGGTGGTAGTCCAGTTACGGCCGTTTCAGGGGCACAGTAATCCATAGATTTTAAGGGTGTTTTCACTCCAGAAATTGGATACTGCCTCCTTCATCAGAGAGAGTACATTATTCAGGATTATATAAATTAGTGAACCTATTTGAATTCTCCTAAATATTTTTTACATTTTGCGTCTCAGACTTTTATCTGAACACTTCAAACTACTGCCTATACAATACACAAAGAAATTACACTGCATATTACGTCATATTTTTTTTTCTCTAGTTTCAGCTCAGAGCTGAGGTTATGCTGATGCACCGCGTTAACTTGAGTTTGTTTTTGAAGCGTTGAAATGTATTGTAGAACAAGTAGAAGGATATATTTTTCAACCCGTAAATACTGATAGAACAGTACATATAGAATAAAATCCTTTTAGAGCAGAAAAGTTTGTCGGCAAGAAGCCATGTGTGTGCGCGCGTGTGTGTGTATACATGTATATATTTGTCAGAAATGCATACACACACACACACACACACACACACACACACACATATATATATATATATAAAGCGCATGCACGTATGCGCGCGTATGTGTGTGCGCATGCGTGTGGATTTCTCACAAAGGACATTACAACAAAAAATTAACGCAGTCTATTATACATCGGTTTACTTCCTTGTCCAATTCTTGCCGTAAATAAAAATATTTTCCCTCTTCCAATTGATGGTGTAGATAATAGATTGCATAACCTCATCCATAACTCTCTTTTCTCTTCTCCGACCCTTTATCTGATAAACAAACATTCAACTGAAGACCGTAGATCTGTCAGTCTATATTTAACCTTTTTTTTATAAACACTAATCTTTTCTCGTTGTCCAATCGATTCGTTTTCAATGCGAGCACTTTTTACATCAGAGGAAATATATTTACTCCTTCACGTATATATTTCTCCTTTTTCCTCATTATTGTTACTACCACTATTACTACAACGACGACGACGACTATTACTACGACAACTCAAACCACCACCACCACCACCACCACCGCCACCACCACAACTACTACTACTACTACTACTACTACTATTGCTGCTGCTACTACTACTACTACTACTATTGCTGCTGCTACTACTACTACTACTACTACTACTACTATTGCTACTACTACTACTACTACTACTACTACTACTATTATTGCTACTACTACTACTACTACTACTACTACTATTGCTACTACTACTACTACTACTACTACTACTACTACTACTACTGCTGCTGCTACTACTACTACTACTACTACTACTACTACGTGGTAATAGTCGTCGTCGTAGTAAAAGTAGTAGTATAATGAGGAAAAGGGAGAAATATATGTGGAGTAAATACTACTGCTACAAATACTACTACTACTGCTGCTGCTGCTACTACTGCAACTATTACAACTGGCAGAATCGTTAGGGGAGTGGACCCGGAAGTTGCAGTACGCAAACAGCAGCAGTAATTTTCTTCAGCTGAATACACGTCATTGATTGGCTAAAATTGCTCAAATTCGACTTTAACACGGAATAACTTCTAAAATACAAAATTTTGTCAAAGACGTTAAGAGTAAGCTCTGTTCTATGCGACACATTCTACCAGTATTCGAAGTTTCAAAGTGTTTAGTTAAAAAAAAATAATCTTAAAATCTGTCGGTCAGATTGAAAAGATCCGTAGAAACAATTATTATTATTAATATCATTATTTCATCCTCGAAGGCGGTAAGCTGGCAGAATCTTTAAATACTTAACGGCATTTTGTCTGCCGTTACGTTCTGAGTTCAAATTCCGCCGAGGTCGACTTTGCCTTTCATCCTTTCCGGGTCGATTAAATAACTACCAGTTACGCACTGGCGTCGAAATAACAGACTTAATCCGTTTATCTATCCTTGTTTGTCCTCTCTGTGTTTAGCTCCTTGTGGGTAGTAAAGAAATAGGTATTTTGTCTGTCATTACGTTCTGAGTTCAAATTCCACCGCGTCTCGACTTTGCC
This sequence comes from Octopus sinensis, assembly GCF_006345805.1. NCBI lineage: Eukaryota > Metazoa > Mollusca > Cephalopoda > Octopoda > Octopodidae > Octopus > Octopus sinensis. The sequence continues at coordinate 154,380,859 of NC_042999.1, forward strand.
TTTTATCCTTTCGGGGTTGATAAATTAAGTATCAGTTGCGTAATGGAGTCGATCTAATCGACTGGACTCCCTCCCCACAAATTTCAGGCCTTGTGCCTTGAGTAAAAAAGATTATTATTTCATTCACATACAGCAGATTAGACTGTTGGGAAAAATTTCCAACATTGGGCTAAGCAACCTTAGATGCCAAGAACCTTCCTAAGTATCCTAGTTGTTCTAATAACACTGTTTTCTGGAGCTGCACTAAATTGGGTTTTATACCTATTTCCTCTATCCATCTGTTCAGATGGTTCACCCATGCGAAATTTTGCAGCTTTCTTTTTCTTCAGAAAGCAGCTTGTTTTTTCCCCACACGTTTATATATATATTTCCTTTGATATTTATTGTAGTTTTGTAAATTGTAGAAGGAAGGGTTTGTTGTTTTAAGGGATTGCTGATATCTTTAGATTTGGTGATTATGACGGATAGTTACTTTTCCCCCTCAGTGTTATCTCCAGCTCCTTCAGTATCTTATTAACCGTCTTAAATATTTTAATCACAAGTTTGGAATCATAAATGTTGGTGTTTCCCATCTGTATTAATATTATCACTTCCCACGATTATTCAACAGCTACCAGTAGCAGGTGTTGCCATGGTGGTGGTATTAGAGACACTTGATGTTGTTGCAGTTGTCAATGTCGTTTTGGATGCTGTTGATGCTGTTGTTGTTCGCGATTGTGAATTTATATAACGGAAATTCCAATTTAGTTTGTGTCATTATTCTGGAACGTACAAACATATTCAGATACAATGACTACACTAACATATTCCAACTTACATACAAACACTAACAACGTAACACTGTCTTGTACAAAGTTATAGGTAGAGGCGAGGCGGCGAGCTGGCAGAAATTTTAGCACGCCGGGCGAAATGCTTAGCAGTATTTCGTCTGCCGCTACGTTCTGAGTTAAAATTCTGGCGAGGCCGACTTTGTCTTTCATCCTTTTGGGGGTCGATAAATTAAGTACCAGTTACGCACTGGGGTCGATATAATCGACTTAACCCGTTTGTCTCCTCTCTGTGTTTAGCCCCTTGTGGGCAATAAAGAAATAAGTATTTCGTCTGCCGCTACGTTCTGAGTTAGAATTCCGCCGAGGTCGACTTTGTCTTTCATCCTTTCGGGGTCGATAAACTAAGTACCATTTACGCACTGGAGTCGATGTAATCGACTTACTCCGTTTGTCTGCCCTTGTTTGTCCTCTCTGTGTTTAGCCCCTTGTGGGTAGTAAGGAAATAGGTATAGGTAGAGGCGTGGCTGAATGGTAAGAAGTTGGTTTCCGATCCACATGATCCCGGGTACAGTCCCCCTTCTTGCCACCACGGGCAAGTGCTTTCAACGAAAGCCTCAGGCCGATTAAAGCTCTGTGAGTAGATTTGGTAAACTGGAACTGAAAGAAACCCGTCATGTGTGTGTGTATGTGTGTGTGTTCGCACCCCACCTACCGTTTTACAACCGGTGTCGGTGTGTTTATGTCCTAATATCATAGCAGTTTAGCCTTAGATACCAATAGAATAAGTATCAAGCTTTACAAAAAAAAAAAAAAAAGAACTGGAGTTGATTTGTTTGCCTTAAATTCTTCAAGGCGGTGCCCCAGCATGGCCGTAGTCTTATGCCTGAAACAAGTAAAAAATAAAAAAGAAAGAAAAAGAAAAAAAGATAAATGCAACACTGTTTTCTGAAGAGGTATTCAAACGATGGTTAACTGGCAGCAACAGATTCTTTTTAAGATAGAAAATTCTGAGCACGTTAACAGATAGCATAAGAAGAAACTATTTAGCTTCATTCGTTAACTGTCCTGTCGTACTTTGCTCTCCATCCATCCTCTTCTTTTTCCCTCTCTTTTAATCCTCCTCTCTGTTTCCAAATGAGTATATACATACATATATTTACAAACACACACACAAAACACACAGGATCGCAGAAATCTACAAGCGTTTTCATTCTCTCTCTGTTTATTTCCTCTTACTCCTAGCTTATTTCTTTACTGCCCACAAGGGGACTACACACAGAGGGGACAAGCAAGGACAGACAGATTATATCGACCCCAGTGCGTAACTGGTACGTATTTAATCGACCCCGAAAGGATGAAAGGCGAAGTCGACCTCGACGGAATTTGAACTCAGAACGTAACGGTAGACGAAATACCTATTTCTTTACTACCCACAAGAAGCTAAACACAGTAACGGCAGACGAAATACCTATTTCTTTACTACCCACAAGGGGATAAACACAGAGGGACAGACAAGGACAGACAAACGGATTAAGTCGATTATATCGACTCCAGTGCATAACTGGTACTTAATTTATCGACCCCGAAAGGATGAAAGGCAAAGTCGACCTCGGCGGAGTTTGAACTCAGAACGTAACTGCGGCCGAAATACCGCTAAGCATTTCACCCAGCATGCTACTGGTTCTGCCAGATCACCACCTGTTGTTTTCTTTTGGGGCTGGGAACAGGTATCCGGTGATACTTGATACCTATTTCTTTATCACCCACAAGGGGCTAAACACAGAGGGGACAAACAAGGACAGACATAGGTATTAAGTCGATTACATCGACCCCAGTGTGTAACTGGTACTATATTTATCGACCCCGAAAGGATGAAAGGCAAAGTCGACCTCGGCGGAATTTGAACTCACAACGTAACGCAGACGGAATAGCGCTAAGCATTTTGCCCGGCGTGCTAACGTTTCTGCCAGCTCGCCGCCTTCTTATTCCTATCTGTTGAAGAGTGTACGCTCGAAACCTAAAGGACATTTTCATTTTTACTCGAGCGTCAAACTAATACACTTGCTTGTTGTTCATATACTTGTCTTCGTCTTTTGTTTTCCTATAAATTTCAACTATATCTATAGTTCTGTCTTGGTTTTCCTGTCCGTCTTTGTATCGTCCATCTGTCCGTATGTTTTCATTGTCGTCCGTTACGTTCTTTTTCCGTTTTTTTTTGGATATATACTCTTTACTCTTTACTCTTTTACTTGTTTCAGTCATGTGACTGTCGCCATGCTGGAGCACCACCTTTAATCGAGGAAATCGACCCCCGGACTTATTCTTTGTTAGCCTAGTACTTATTCTATCGGTCTGTTTTGCCGAACCGCTAAGTTACAGGGACATAAACACACCAGCCTCGGTTGTGAAGCGATGTTGGGGTGACAAACATAGACACACAAACATATACTCACACATACATATATATATACATATATACGACGGGCTTCTTTCAATTTCCGTCTACCAAATCCACTTACAAGGCTTTGGTCGGCCCGAGGCTGGAGTAGAAGACACTTGCCCAAGGTGCCACGCAGTGGGACTGAACCTGGAACCAAGTGGTTGGTAAGCAAGCTACTTAGCACACAGCCACTCCTATATATATATATATATATATATACACCCACCTCACTTGTCAACTTGTCAGTCATAAGATAGTGCTTATCGTGGCTATGAGCTGTTTTGACTCCTATTTCTAGTAATACTGGCGGTGGCTGGCGCCCTTAGACGCTTTAGTGACGTATATGTGTGTGTATGTGTATGTGTGTGTGTGTGTGTGTGTGTGTGTGTGTGTGTGTGTGTGTGTGTGTGTGTGTGTGTGTTGTCGTGGCACTCAGTTAGTTACGGCGACGAGGGTTCCAGTTGATCCGATCAACGGAACAACCTGCTCGTCAAATTAACGTGCAAATGGCCGAGTACTCCACAGACACGTGTACCCTTAACGTAGTTCTCGGCGAGATTCAGCGTGACACAGAGTGTGACAAGGCTGGCCCCTTTGAAATACGGGTACAACAGAAACAGGAACAAAGAGAGAAATTTGCGATGAAACAATACAGCAGGGGTCACAACCACCAGAGCCTCGGGAAGGTTTAGGCGTTTTCGCTCAATAAACACTCGCAACGCTCGGTCTGGGAATCGAAACCACGATCCTACGACTGCGAGTCCGCTACCCTAATCACTGGTCCATTGCACCTCCACACACACAAACACACACACAAACTCACACAAACACACACAAACACACTCGCACATACACACACACGTATATATATGTTTCCGACGAAGAGCTCCGCCCGAAACGTCAAACACTCCTTCCTCCCTTCTTTCCTGAGCGTCCAATAATACTTTATTTGTTCCACGTCCTTGCGTTGTTGTCTTTTTGTTTTCTTGTTTGGATTAACTTTATATATATATATATATATATATATATACATATATTAAAAATGGGGAAGATCGGTTTAGTGGATTACCTTAGGTTTCCCGCCCATAAAGGGTTTAGCTTTATAGCATATCGTCAGATCCTAAAACTTGTTGGCCCAAGGCATCTTAAGAAAATGGGTGAAGAAATGCCTCACTACTCAAAGATAACAACGGGGATTATCTCCCTTGGCTACTGGCTATCGACTTCTGTCTGTGCCGCCATTTTGTGGGCTCCAAAAAGCTAGCAAGAATCTCCTGAAATGTATACAGGCATAAGCTCGCTTTGCTACCACGTGTTTTCGGGTTTAGTCTCAGAATGTATACAAGTATATATAACGCATCACGGTATCGACCAGACTATCGCATGTTATACAACCCTGGTCACAATGCCCTTTGCATTATTTAAGCTTTCGAATGATGCCACCCCATTGGCTAGTTGAGCAGAGCAACATTACCCCTGTTCGGAAGGCTAGTCAGTTGCACGGTTACTCATTTTTGCCTGCTGAGTGGACTGGGGTAACGTAAAATGAAGTGTTTTGCTGAAGGACATTACGCGGATCGTTACCTTTTGACCGACAGATTTAAAAAATAATTTTTTGTAACTAAACACTTTCAAACTTCGTATACTGGTAGAATGTGTCACATAAAACATCTTTTACTCTTGGCGTTGTTGAGAAAATTCTGTATTTTGGAAGATGTTTCTTGTTAAAGTTGTCGTATTTCGGTAATTTCAATCAATCAATGAAGTGTATTCAGCCGAATAAAATTACTGCCGTTGTTTGTCAACAACAACTTCCGGTGGTGTATATTTCGTTTGTATATAGGCGTAGGAGTGGCTGGGTGGTAAGTAGCTTGCTTACGAGCCACATCGTTCCGGGTTCAGTCCCACTGCGTGGCACCTTGGGCAAGTGTCTTCTATTATAGCCTCGGGCCGACCAAAGCCTTGTGAGTGGATTTGGTAGACGAAAACTGAAAGAAGCCCATCGTATATATGTATATATATATGTATATATATATATATATATATATATGTGTGTGTGTGTGTGTTTGTCCCCCCAACATCACTTGACAACTGATGCTGGTGTGTTTTCGACCCCGTAACTTAGTGGTTCGGCAAAAGAGATCGATAGAATAAGTACTAGGCTTACAAAGAAGTCCTGGTGTCGATTTGCTCGACTGAAGGCGGTGCTCCAGCATGGCCACAGTCAAATGAGTGAAACAAGTAAAAGAGAGATACCTATTTATTAAAGCTTCAAAAACATAAGAAAAAACAGTTACTCGGAGTTTCACGTATTTGTTCGTCGGACAATTGTGATCAAGCATATTACTCTAACCTGGTATTCGAGTTCTATTTTTCTCCACCTTGTTTTGCATATATATTCTTACTCGTTTGTGTGTGTGCGTGTGTGTGTGTGTGTGTGTGTGTGTGTGTGTGTGTGTGTGTGCGTGCGCGTACGTATATATATATATGTAGAGAAAGAGAGAGAGAGAGAGAGAAGAGGGGCATATACACGCACACATAATTATCACACACATATGTATTTGTGTGTGCATGTCTACCAAATTCATTCACAAGACACTTGTCAGTCCCGGACTATAGAAAATACTTGCATAAAATGCCGTCCATTGAATCTGAACACAAACACAAATATTTTCAAAGCGGGCTTCTTAATGCGTCTATATATCGAACATCCGGACATAATATATATATACGTAAGAAACACATTATATACATATTTACATAACATATATTTGTAGTAATATTTACACGCCCACACACGGCCACACGCTCACACGCACGCACACACACACACGTGTATATAACTATGAGCACTTGGCTTACTCCCACCTCTTACGTGAGAGCCCACATATATCTTTCAATTGGGACATCTCAGCAAAATTTCTCATTCAGTCACCGCAAATCGATGACCTATAACTAATAGCATTGATAAAGAACGTTGACAGACGATAATAAGTAATGGGATGTAGTTACTGTCGTCTGCTTTTGTTGTTGTTTTTTTTTCTATAGAAAACTGCACAGTTTTTCTCCATTATGTGTGTCTTCTTACGAAATTGTCCATACGATACATGAATACCGACTGTACTGAGAGAACACAGACGTGTGTATGAAAGATGAACTGGTAACAATAAACTACGTCGTTTCTGGGCGAAACTAAAAAGATGTTTTAATCTGTTCTTGTTACATTTTTTATACTTACACGAACAACAATTTATTAAATTTTCTGTCTCTATTCTTCTGTCTCCAATTGCCTGTCGCTTTTCTACTCTTCTTCAGTCTCAGTCTGTCATTCTGTTTATCTATCTATCTATCTATCTATCTATCTATCTATCTATCTATCTATCTATCTATCTATCTATCTATCTATCTATCTATCTATCTATCTATCTGTCTGTCTGTCTGTCAATCTATCTATCTATCTATCTATCTATCTATCTATCTATCTATCTATCTATCTATCTATCTATCTATCTGTCTGTCTGTCTGTCTGTCTGTCTGTCTGTCTGTCTGTCTGTCTGTCTACCTTCCATCTTGTTTAAATAATGTAAAAAGAAAAAAAATGAGATGTCTGTGAAACGTTCAGCTAAATGTGCATGGTCAATATCGACTAAGAGCTGACCACGGTTTCTAGGAAGTCGACTGACCTCGTCGAACCGTCTTCCTTGCTTTGTCCGGAATATTCCAAGAAGATATATTTTAAGCCGAGTAAAGATATATTTCAAAATCATTACCATAATCAATAGTTTATGTTCGATTGTACATGTCATATCACAAAATTTTAATGTCATATCACAATTGTGATATATGTATATATGTATATGTATATACATATATATGTACAAAATGCATGTGTTATTATTATTAGCGTTATGACTCTCCTAAGACACAACAATCTGTGTGTGTGTGAATATATATATATACACACACACACACACACACACACACACATATATATATATATATATGTAGGTCCCGGGTTGAGTCGGGGTTAACCACAGTAAATAATGTACTCAATACATAGCAGAATAAATTAATTATTTTATAGAAGGAGCTTCTACAGGACTAGAACTGTTCATCATTCAAAAGAAATCATCAGGAAGCTTCCTGATGATTTCTTTTGAATGAAACAGTTCTAGTCCGTAGAAGCTCCTTCTAAAAAATAAATATATATATATTATATATAGATATATATATATATATCTAATGTATATATTATATATATATATATATAGATATATATATATATATTTATGTATGTATATAGATAGATAGGTAGAGAGATGGATAGATAGATGGAAAGATAGATAGATAGATAGATAGATAGATAGATAGATAGATAGATAGATAGATAGATAGATAGATAGATAGATAGATAGATAGATAGATAGATAGATAGATAGATAGATAGATAGATAGATAGATAGATGCATTTGTGTTTTTATGTTTGTGTTTATGACCCAATTCTGCTTGACAACTGGTATTACATCCTCGTAACTTGGCTGTTCGGCAAAAGGGACCGATAGAATAAGTGTCAAACTTAGAATAAGTACTTCGTTTTCCCCGAACCTCTTAAGATGATGCCCCAGCATGGTCGTAGTCTAATGATTGAAGCAAGAAAATGTAAGAGTAAGCAATAACCATCGTCTAATAACTAAACAAGGCGTCGAGTTGACAGAATCGTTAGTACACCGGACTAAATGTTTAGCGACATTTTGTCCGTCTTTACGTTCTGAGTTCAAATTCCGCCGAGATCGACTTTGCCATTCATCCTTTTGAGGTCGATTAATTAAGTACCAGTTGCGTACTAGAGTCGATCTAATTCGGGCCTTGTTCCTAGATTAAAAACGATTGTCTAAGATGGCGAGCTGGCAGAACCGTTAGCACACGGGACTGAATGGTTAGCGACATTTCGACCGTCTTTACGTTCTGAGTTCAAATTCCTCGTAGGTCAACTTTGTTTTGCATGCTTTCGGGGATCCATGAAATGAATACCAGTTGAGCGCTGGGATCGATGCAGACGACTTTACTGCCAACCCAACTCCCATATTGCTGGACTTGCGCCAAAATTAGAAACCAATATCTCATTATACTAAATCCGTCTAAACAGTCTGTTCTCAAGATGTCCACGCAAAACTCATTATATTCAGTTCTGGAAAAAACTGCGCACGCCGGATTACTTATGTGAACCTATTGTCAATTTTTAATGACTGTTGCCGACAGCGTTAATTTCTCTTTAAAATTCTTTTCACACCGAAATTTATTTAAATAAAAAAAAAAGTTCCCAGCAGCAAGAGTAGTTATTGAATTGCTTAATTCATAAAATAATTTTAATTAAAATTATCAGACAAAATAAATGACTAAAACTCGCACGTGTAGGATTTCACTGATTTAATGAGACATCGAATATTTTTCCTGGTGGCAATTCGTGTTTTTCGTTTTGGAGTTTTAAAAGCTGTTGTTTTTGACATTGTTGTTTAAGATTTCTTTGTATTAAATATTAAACAGACAGTGATTTAAGTACTTGATTCTTCATTGCAGAAATAATGACCAGGAAGAACGTTTAACAAAACTACAGCAGACATAGTTTGGTGGCAGCAATAAAAAATTTGAAACGTATACACGCACATGTGTGTGTATGTGTGTGTGTGCGCGCGTGAGATTGTATGGGTTTGTGTGTATGTATATGTATATTTATATATATATATATATATATATATATATATATATACAAAAAGCAATAAAGATTCAAGTTAATTTAAATGAATTTACTTGAATATGGTACCTAACTTAGATGCACCAAAAAAAACTATACTGTTTTAACAATACAGTAATGTGGGGTGATTATAAGCGAGAAAGAAGCAACAAGAATGGATAGGTTTTTAGTACAATCGTTTCATACAAGGACAGGCTTTATTAAAAGTTGCAAAAATTACAGCATATAAACGTGTCCCGTACTCATCAGCTAAAATACATGTGAGTTCTCTAGACATCCTAGTGGTTGAGGCTATACTCATGAAGTAATGTAGATAATTAAGTAACATAAACAGATTTCCAAAGTTCATTAAAGTTCTTTAAAGATGATGTACAGTCTTATCACAGAATTTTTAAAAAGTTTTAATAGCATCACAGAGAAGGTGACCTAATCCATAGTGCACATATGAATTTCCAGAGATATGAGGAGGGATTACATACTCACAGACGACAAATTTATCCATTGTTAATCACAACGAGGTGGGTCTCAATTCCTGCTTATTAGCATTACAGAGAGGGTGAATTAATCCTTTGTATAGATGCACAATTTCCAATGGTGTAGATGTAAATTTCCATAGAGAACTCACATGTATTTTAGCTGATGAGTACGGGACACGTTTATATGCTGTAATTTTTGCAACTTTTAATAAAGCCTGTCCTTGTATGAAACGATTGTACTAAAAACCTATCCATTCTTGTTGCTTCTTTCTCGCGTATATATATATATATATATATATATATATATATATATAATATATATATATATATATATATATATACATAAATATGAGAGGAAATCTACTATGTGGAAGCCCTTACGCTAAAAAGAGATCCGCATAAGTCTCAACCACTAAGAATTGTTCTCCAGAAAATTTAGCACACCGTGAACCTAAGCGAGCAGGACAAATGAAAAATAACAAAAATATAGATTAACCCCATACAATTGCTTCAATGCTAATAAATTATGCAATTTTACTTACACAATTCATCTGCAGCTCGTCAGTGAGATCGTCATATAAAGATATAATTTGTCGAACTCCACGCCAGATATCAACACAAGGCCGAAAATACCACCTATTACATCTACGGTTATCTTCAAACGTCCTCGTTCGGGCGCGCCAAATTACCGGAAATAAATACTGCATAGATAATTCACTGCAGTAGTTTTCGCCGGTTTGAGAATGTTCTCAAACCGGTGAAAAAATAGAATGATTGTAGAGAATTGCCGGAGCAACAAGAACTTAAGTATGGCATGGATAGACTACAGGAAAGCGTTTGATAGTGTCACACATAATTGGCTACTCAAGGCTCTTGAGATATATATGATCTCTGCTGTCCTCTCTAAATTCTTACAAAGTAGCATGGCCAAGTGGAATACACGTCTCTTTCTACACCATAGTAATGGGATGAACGAGGCATCTTTCAAAGTGTGACACCTTCTCCCCATTATTCTGTTGTATGGCTCTGATCCCACTCTCAAACGAACTGAGTAACACCAGATATGGGTTCAAAATGTATAATATTATAGTAAACCATCTGTTTTATATGGACGATCTGAAGCTGTTTGCTAGAAATGATAAAGAGCTAGTGGGATTGTTAACAATTGTTAAAGAGTTCAGCAATAAGATCAGGATGGATTTTGGGCCTTGATAAGTATGTTAAGCAACTTTTGTAAGAGGCAAGCTCAGGCAAACAGCTTCCATTAACATCAAGGAGCTTGACCCACGAGAAAGGTTACTATCTGATCACCCCAGTGGATGTGAATGGCATGCCTGTCAGAGGGTGCAGAAAACGAATGCACAGTGAATGGAAGACAATGGAACTGTTCGGAATTACTGAATAGAGATTATGTGACCAAGCAAGAGCAATACGAATGAGTGAATGGTTAACAGAAATGGAGCTAAAAGAAATTAAAAGAAAGATATTGGGTCATGATGGGCATGCGAGAAACGAAAGTGGTCTTGTAGAAGAGATGGACAATTGTTCGCAAGGATATATTACCATGAATTGTGAAAGAATTGAGATCAATGACAACTCAAACAATGAAGATCAATTAATAATAGACAGGATTTTAGATCTATTAAATAGAGAAGGGACAGAATTTATGTGCGACGCTAGAAAGGCTAACTAAGTCAAGAGACGAGTAAATCCAATGATGTACAAAGACACATTGAAGCAAAGAGCATCACACAGACAAATATACAATACTACCGACAACGACAAATGCAGAATGTGTGATGAGAGGGGTGAAACAGTATAGTACATCGTTAGCGAATACCCGAAATTGGCACAATGCAAATAAAAAAGACGTCATGACAATGGCGCAGGAACGATCCATTGGGAGCTCTGTGAAAATCACGGCCTACAAAGAGCAAAGACGTTGTATGAGAAAATTTCAAGAGAAACCGAAAATGAGAATTACAAAATCCTGTGGGGTGCAATGGTCACCCGACCAGACATCGGAAAACGGACATTGTTGAGGTGAATAAAAAAGAAAGAACATGTATGATAATCGACATAGAATGCCTCGGCGACAACAAGACCAATGTGAAAGAAGAAGGGAAAATAAACTATGACGATTTGAAGTGGGAAATGCGAAGTCTGTGGTCAATGAAGAGAGCAGACGTGATGTAAATAGTAACTGGTGCATTCGACTACCAGTATGGCTAAAAAAGATTGGTGCAAGTGTGAAGGCAGAACATCTACAAAAATCAGCATTGCTTGGAACTGCAAGAATTCTTCGCAGGGTTCTTCAAGCCTGACCAGTAAACAAATGTCACCTTAGTCTGCTGACTTTGGACAGCTGACACTTTCCATCATATCCAGCAAAATAAGCTGTGAGTTTTCATATAATAATAATAATAATAATAATATAATAATAATAATAATAATAATAATAATAATAATGATAATGATAATAATAATAATAATAATAATGATAATAATAATAAGGATAATAATAATATTCCCTCAAAATAAATTAAGGAACTTGCATATCTACAGCTTTGGAATACAAACGAACACCTCAAAAAAAAATTGATACTTTTAATATCTCCAATTTTGCGTGAACATTTTGTCTTTCCTTCTTCCCTGACTAACAGTATATGATCTATTCACCAACCTGCTACCCAAATTTTCCTTCAAACATGGTGGTGATGGTGACAATGATGATGATAATAATAATAATAATAATAATAATAATAATAATAATAATAATAATAATAATAATAATAAGAAAAATAATAAAAATTGCTCTACTAGGCACTGCACACATCCTACGCAGAACACTTTCCATACAATAACCATCAGGGCATCACAACAAATCACAGCACGGCAGTGAAGTGAAAGCACGAATATAAAAAATATACTACTGAATAATAAATAATAATAATAATAATAATAATAATAATAATAATAATAATAATAATAATAATAATAATAATAATAATATGCTGCAGCGGCTAATACTAAATACTACTACATTACATTAATACTACAACTACTACTATTATGATAGCACAGGAATCTGAGGCCCAAATACCACCCTCCCCACTGCTCCACCTACGCTACTGTTGCTGCTACTGCAACCACTGCTACTACTACATATATAACAATAATATCAGTGATATCAGTGATGATAATAATAATGAAAGGAAACGGGTTGAGCCTCCTCCTCCTCATGAACTGATTAATGATACATCTAGTGATGGTGCCACAATAAAAACTCTAGTAACTGCGCAACTTGATAATCGCTACCTCATATGAGTGACAATGAAAACACAAAATATTGTGAATAACGGTGGTAATGAAACTGAAGCCAATAATGGTGACAGTGTTACACCCGGTAGGCTCAGAGATTCTGGTCTGGCTCCAGCCTAACGATATCCACACACGGCGTAGATAGAGCAAGCAAATTAATGCTGTGGTCATGGAGTGTTACTACCTGAGCAGCTCGATAGCTGAAAATGGTGCTCAAATTAGGGGTTACCGACAACGTGTGTATGAACATTGGAGAGAAAATGGATTGTTTCAACTCATGGAACAAAGACTATGTGATCAAGCTAGAACAATAAAAAAAAAATTGTTGGTTCACAGAAGTAGAGCTCGAAGCTATCAAAAGACGGGTCATAGAAAATAGCAGCAGTGATAACAATGAAAATACAGTTCTTACTAATAAGAGTAATCTCATAGCACAGGAAAGAAGCAGTGGTAGTTTATTTGATGAGAGACATATAGATGATCTAAACGAAGACAATAAAGCTAACGGTGACATGACAGATGAACAAAAGGCAATCTACGACAGAATAAAGGTAAGACTACAGGAGAACGATAGCGACATTATTTGTAACCTTAAAAAGGTTGATCGATGGAAATTGAACCAAGAAACAAAAAATGTCAATGAAATTCTGAAATACATCAGAACAAACAACATCACAAAAACAAATAATTTGATTAAGGTAGCAATGTGGGTGTAGCAGAAGATGTAGGTGTTGATGTCAAGAAAAAGAATCATAATGGGAGTGACAAAAGAAAAGATCCATGGTGGAAAAGAAGAATTCAGGTAGGGTTAGACATGTTCTCGAAGGAAATCTCTGTGCTAGACCGAAAATAGAAAGGGGAGCTTAAAAGCGAACAAAAATACAGGGTGCTGAAAAGGAGGAATAATATTGAAAGAAAGGGCATGAAAGTAATAGTGGAGGAACTGAAGTAGCACCTCGTTGCAAAGAAAGCAAAGATGGTAAGATACGACCAAAGAATGAAGGGTTACCACCAGAATATGTTAGAGTAGATCAGAAGAGATTCTATAAAGAAATAAATGGAGTGTACAGATGAAAAGTTGATACCAGATAACATTGAAAGTCAAAGGTTTTGGAGTGACATCTGGAGCAAAGACAAGGAGCACAAGAAGGATGCTGAATGGTTGCAAGAACCGGAAACAAACAGTAGTCTGTCAAAAACAGGCAGATCTAGTCATTTCAGTTAGGGAAGTGAAGGAAATCAGCAAAAAATGAGCAACTGGAAGACCCGAGACCAGATAAAGTTCAAGGCAACTGGATCAAAAGATTTGGTGAATGTCATGCATATATTCTTTTTAGTTTCCGTCTCCAAATCCACTCACAAGTGTTTTATCAGCCTGGGGCTGTAGACAAAGGCATTTGGTCAAGGTGCTGTGCAGTGGGACTGAACCCAAGACATCATGATTGAGAAGCCAACTTCTTAACCACACAGCCACACCTGCACCTATTAAGTACGTGTTTTTTAATATTCATATTTTACTTCAATTTTTATTCAACATCTGATTCAATGGCGCCTCTAATAGTTTCTTATCTCACTAATCTATCTGGTTCCTACAAAGTAATCGGTTCACTGCGTTGTCTTCTATTCTAACATTCTTTGTTGCAGCTGCATTAAGTATGTATTACCTGTTCATTCTTACATTTTTTCTGCTTTACTTTTTCACATCAGTAGGATCAATACACTCCCTTACTCTCTCTCCATCTCTCTTTCTCTTTCTCTCTCTGTAAGGTATCGATAGATTTTTCCAATAGATAATTATCTATCTAACACACCCAACGCCTCTTTCTTTCTCATTTCCGTATTTCTGGTCCTCGGCTGCATAATGCTCCTGAAATCGATAATTGTTGCGAATGATTACTCATGTATGCATGTATGCATGCAAGTATGCATGCAAGTATGCATGCATGTATATGTATGTATGTATGTATGTATGTATGTATGTATGTATGTATGTATGTATGTATGTGTATGTATATATGTATATATGTATGTATGTATGTATGTATGTATGAATATATATTATGTACATAATAATATAACACAATATTATATATATATGTTTATATATCTATATATATATTATTTTATAAATGATCTATCTACCTACTATATATATATATATATATATATAATATATATATATATATATATATATATATATATATATATATATATATTTACCACTGCATTAGTGCCAATGACGCCAACATCACCATCAAGATGTAGGACCATATTCAGCAACAGGTTAGGATTCAAAGCCCCACAGCTCTTCACAGTAGTCTCCCAAAAGACTTGAGAGACCTGCACGGATCTAGGTCTCTTCAAAACAAAGCTAGATCTAGTCCTGTTGAGAGTTCCGGATGAGCCTACCTTACAGCAGGAAAAGCGAATGAGAGCAGCAGCGCAAAACTCCCTCATTCACCAAATGCCACGTATCAGAGGAGATTTCAAGCATTGAAGATGTAGAAAAAGTAAAGGCGTTGCCACAGGATAGCCGCGGCTCTTGTCCTGAAACTAAGTACAAAGTTAAAGAGTTGGTTTGGCTTTACAGTGTTTACATATATATAAATATGTGTGTGTGTATGTGTGTGTGTGTGTGTGTCCATGTGTGTGTGTGTGTGTGTGTGTGTGTGTGTGGAAAGATGTCTACTTTCCAGCCACATGGTTCAGGGTTCAGTCCCACTGCCTGGCATCTTGGGCAGCATCTGCCTTCTATTATAGCCTCGGGTCGACCAAAGCCTTGTGAGTGGATTTGATACACGGAAACTGAAAGAAACTCGTCGTATATATATCTATATATATATATAATATATATATATATATATATATATATATATATATATATATATATATGTATGTATGTATGTATGTACCTATATATACACATACGTACATACACACACAATATATATATATATTTATATACATATACATACATATGCGTGTGTGTGTATGTATGTATCAGGTTGAGTAAAAAATAAGCAACGTTTTGAACTATGAAGAATTTGTACCGGATTTTTGCAGAGTTTTGAATTTTGTTTCAAGCATTTTTTGTAATTGTCTGATAATACAGATATTGATTTGCCCAAATGCATCAATATATTAATATTGGTATTTATTTCACCGTTGTTACAATTATCTGAAATGGAACTGTCAAAGCGCAGTATTCGAGCAATTTTGCTATTCAACTTCAAAAAAGGACGTAAAGCAACTGAAATTGCTCGCGGTATGAACGAAACGTTTGGTGAAGAAATGACCATTGTGTGGTCAGCTCTAAAATGGTTTAAACTATTTCGCAGTGGAGAACCTGAGCCTTGAAGCTCGCGAGCTTAGTGGACGCCCATCTGTCATCGATGACGGTCAATTTAAGACCGTCATTGAGAAAGATCCACATAAAACCACTCGAGAACTGGCGATCGAATTTCAAGTTAGCCAGAATACTGCCTGAAACCATTTGCATGCGATCGGAAAATCAAAAAAGCTCGACGAATGGGTTCCACACGATTTGAATAAAAATCAGAAAATGCGCAGATATGAAATTTGCTCGTCGCTTCTTCTTCTCCGTAACCAGACTGATCCATTTCTAGACCGTATTGTAACTTGCGATGAAAAGTGGATTCTGTACAATAATAAAAAATGCTTTTCGCAGCGACTGGACCAAAATGAAGCACAGAAAACCTTCCCTAAACCCGAGCTCTTCAAAAAGAAGGTTATGGTAAATGTTTGGTTGTGTGCTGCTGGACTCATCCACTATAACTTCTTAAAACCTGGAGAAACTATTACTGCAGAAGCATATTGTCATGAAATTGCCAAAATGAACGAAAAACTGCTACTCCTCCATCCCAGATTGGTCAACAGAAGAGGGCCAATCATTCTTCATGGCAATGCTCGACCACATATTTCACTGATGACGCTCCAGTTGAGGGAACTTAGTTATGAAGTTCTTCCCCACCCAGCTTATTCCCCAGATCTTTCTCCGACCGACTACCACTTTTTCAAGCACCTAGATGGTTTCCTGCGAGAGAATGAGTTTAAAAAGCAAACCGATGCTGAAAGTGCGTTCAAAGAGTTCATAAGCTCCAGAATTCCATATATTTATGTTACCGGAATAAACAAACTTGTAACTCGTTGGCAAAAATGTGTTGATTGTAAAAGTACTTACTTTGATGAATAAAATTTCCGCATTGTTGAAATATATTATGATGAATTTCACGTTTCAAAACGTTGCTTACTTTTTATATCATAGATATCTATCTATACACACACGCTAGCACGTACTGTTATCTTTCCAGCAACACGATTTAAAGCAGATGTTATAAAAGATATCGACTATGTAATAAGAATCAATTATCATAAACCAGTTATTCATGTGTACCAATATTTCATATCAGCTATGAATAGATATCGGGTACCACATACTAGTTACGTATGTGTCTCAGATATCACCTACCTGCTACGTATGTATATAAGGTATCAAGCTATCTGTATGCTTGTGCATCTGCGTGCAAATGTGTACGTATATGTTCATAAGAATGTGTACGCGTTTACCTATCGCTCTGTGACTACTACTACTACTACTACTACTACTACTACTACCACCACCACACACATAGACACGTACACACACTATATATACATGCACACTCATATATAGAGATTAAGCGAGCTCATACTGTTTCTTCGAAATAACACACACACACACACACACACACACACATATATATATGCGTTTGTGTATATGCATGTATGTAAGAGCTCACAGAAAACAAGTGACGTTATGTATGTCTCTTCTATTTTGTAATTATTATAGATCTTCCACTGAGGAGGGAGCCGGTTTCCAACAAAGGTACAGGGCCCCATCTTTGGGATGTAGTTAATAGAGACAAATTCATATTTGGAACTTGAGAATAGTCTTGCATATTTTTACTGTTCCACTCACAGACTGGACTTGCAATGTACGAATCGACCGGTCGATTTCTCTTTCTGAAAATCCCAGTTTATCCAGATTCTCCTTTAAGCATTTACTAACAAAACCTAGTGCTCCAATTATTATTGGTATGAATATGAATTCATAGTTTGGATATAGAAGTTGGAAGTTTCGAAGCAGTTGTCCATAGATATCCTCTTTTACTTTCATTTTCAAAGTGATATTTATATCTGCTGGGCAGCTGACCTCTATGATGGTACATACCTTTGCACCTCTGTACCAAACAACAATTTCCGGCCTGTTATGTTTACATTTGACAGAAGTTTTGATAGGAACACTCCACCAGTATTCTTTGAGTTGATGTTTATGAATGTATTCCATAACAAAGATTTTCTAAGTTTATTTCAGGACAGTCTTTTTGGCGGATGGCATTGTAAATTGTTTTAGCAAAAACATAGTGCCGCATAGGGAGGTCGTACCATGATGACATTTTAGGACAGCTGCCAATCACATGCGTGATGTCTTCCACAGAAACATGACATAGCCTACAGATGCAGTTACATGTGTAGGCTATGTCATGTGTAGGTCACTGTCTCTCTTGTTCACCAGGTACTCTGTGGCAATCTTCTGTTCCTGGATCTCAAATGCATAGCCTTCAAAGTGTGATGTGATGAAGTGATCTTGTGTCCAAGAGAGGCTGCACTTCGTGTCAATTCTACTGTTTTCTTCAAGTTTCCGGGCATGGTCATTTTTTTGTACGCTTTTTTTGTACGCTGAGTGCTTTCCATCCAGTTCTTCTCTAAGGTAAGAGAGCCCGGCTGTTTTGGGGCCGTATAGAAGATCATCAGGAAGAGAGTGTTTCTTGAGTTCACTGCCAGCTCGTACAATGTTGCTCACTTCACTTTTCAGGACTGCATTAATATATATATATATATTTGCTGTATGTATGTTTTTGATTAGGGTGTTGATTTGGGAGTCTAACGATTTAAGCTTTACTGTTTCTAAGTCGTTATAATTACGCAGCTGGGTTAAATTTTCCTTTCATACATTGGAAAAGAATAAATCCAATTTGTACGGTTGCATTAGCATACCAAACTCTGAGTTCAAATTCCGCCGAGGTCTACTTTGCTTTTCACCCTTCGGTGTTGATGAAAATAAGTGCCAGTCGAGTACTGGGGGTAGTGAAGGCGCGTGGCTTAGTGGTTAGAGTGTTCGACTCATGATCGTAAGATTGCGGTTTCGATTCTTGGACCGGGCGACGCGTTGTGTTCTTGAGCAATACACTTCATTTCACAAAACACCAGTCTACTCAACTGACAAAAATGAGTAAACCTGCGACGGAATAGCGTCCCGTCCAGAAGAGAGATACATGCGCCACAGAAACCGGCAAACCAGCCCTATATGAGTCTCTATGACTCTGCAAGGATCCTTATCCTTTATTCTATCCTCTCTAATTGTTGCAGCAATTCACTTATTGAGTTTAATTTCTAGTTATGCAGTGTTGCTTTTCTTGATTTTGACCAATTACCTATTATCATGTATCAGCATTGAATTTTATAGCGTATATGTCTTTGTTCACTGTAACAAATACATTGGTCTTATCGCTTTTACATGTTACAGGTTATTGTTTTTCATATCCTGTAAAACTAGTTTAACATCCGTGTTCAGTGCATTTCTAACTTGTTTATATCTTTCTTTATTACCTTCTCACTTGATTAAGTCTCGCAGTTTTTCTCTCTTTATTATCATACTGCTTATCTCGTAGATACTCAAGATAGAGTATGCTGGTCATCTAAATTTAATTTTCTTTAGTCAGGGAGCAAAACTGCCCCTCACAAGACCCTTGAGACTTATGATAGAGAGTGGAGAATATGTATCCTAAAACCTGATTTAAATGCTTGTAACAGAGTGGACTTGAGTGGACTCATCTAAATGTAACCAAGACACCAGGTGGAAGTTTGTGTCAGGGTCATTGTAAAAAAGTTTTACAAAGCAGAACAGAACAGTGCTTTTTTTACAGATCCCTCATGAAATTGAGGATTTGGGGTTCATTTGGTCATTAAGTCTTGAATTTGAAGTATAATGTTTTATATATCAATATCATTACACATTGAGATATAAAATAAACCCTTTTAAGGAGGGAGTCTGGAAGCTACAAATAATAGCATGTGTTATATTGGATTAAAGTAATTATGGGTGGGGAAAATGTCAATGATGCTGGTTCGTAACCTGTAGGTTTTCTTCAACCTTTTTACCTTATCCAGTGTTCGTTTTTTTTTTTGAAACTATAATATATTTACTCATAATTTGTAGTCTGTGAATATAGTTAAGATTTCTAAAAATTTACCAAAATTTTCGCTCTATTACTAATGGTAAACGTTGCAATTCTGTATTTGTGTGCTAAACCTTTCAGACATTGTAAGATAATTCCACAAGAAAGCATCAATTATAGCCAACCACTTAACTGCATTAAACCGTACATTTAATCTGTAATAGTAAATCAATTAGAATATAAAACAGACTTTTCTGAAGTAGGCCTTTTGGCGAATCATCTGTTAGTCATATCAGCCATGCTGGGAATCAGATGAGTATATTTCGAACATATTTCCGTCTCGATTCACGTCCGTGCACTCACGAGAGAGCTTCTTCTTTATTTCAAGATCTGACACCCCCGTAGTCGGTTTTCGTTGTTTCGTCACTTCATTAAAGTTTCAAAACGAGTTTCCAGTCGGATACCTCCTGATCCAATATAACATCTCTGTCTTGAATTACTTCGATGTAAATATTTTCAGGAGACGACACTTTATCCCAAACAGCAGACGTTAACACACTAACAAAACATTTTAGATATTTAATACTTCATCCACTTCGTTCCATGTGTTGGCTATTTAGTTAAACTGTAAAAGTTCTTGCAATGATTAGTGAATAATAGTAAAGGGAAAGTCATTTTCTTTTTGTGTTTTATAATGTAACACACTCACCGGTAAAATTTCCACTTATTTCTTATTTTTATTTTCCTAAAATTTTCGTTTTATCTTGCAACCTTTTCAATAGTCTTGACTCTGTCCGTTATTTACACTGCGTTCCCTTTTGTTTGTTTGTGCACATGTGTGGTGGTTAGTGTGTGTGTGTATGTGTGTGTACCTAAAGGGAAATCTTTGTCAAATTATCTGGGTTCTAACATGCCGTACAGAGGACATCCTACATAATTTTAAAGTAAAACTTGCATCGTTTATGGCAAAGTATGAACAAATTATAAATCGTTTGAACAGCTCCAAAACGTTATAACTCCTGGGATGCACTCACTTACACATAAACTTAAAATATAACAGCTCCACAAGGAAAAAAATTTCTATTGAAAACTGTTTTAGTGTTTTCGATTGAATCCCTATGTGATTGAGCCCCTGTGTCATTGAACCCCTGTGTCATTGAGCCCCTGTGTCATTGAGCGTCTGTGTGTTCATCCCGTTGTAATGCAGACAATGTGGAGGCGCAATGGCCCAGTGGTTAGAGCAGCGGACTCGCGGTCGTAGGATCGCGGTTTCGATTCCCAGACCGGGCGTTGTGAGTGTTTATTGAGCGAAAACACCTAAAGCTCCACGAGGCTCCGGCAGGGATGGTGGTGATCCCTGCTGTACTCTTTCTCCACAACTTTCTCTCACTCTTACTTCCTGTTTCTGTTGTACCTGTATTTCAAAGGGCCGGCCTTGTCACTCTCTGTGTCACGCTGAATATCCTCGAGAACTACGTTAAGGGTACACGTGTCTGTGGAGTGCTCAGCCACTTACACGTTAATTTCACGAGCAGGCTGTTCCGTTGATCGGATCAACCGGAACCCTCGTCGTCGTAACCGACGGAGTGCTTCTACTACTACTAATGCAGACAATGAATTAGAAATCTCGATATAATCAACAGGATAGCGCTTTGTTCTTTTAGCTCGAAACCAGAGTCTTAATTTTAAGAAACTTTCTGGAAAAAATTTATGTCCTTTAGGAATACAGTAATTTCTCGACTATCGCGGGTGTTACGTTCCAAAACCTCCTACAGAAATAATTAAAATCTAAAAAGTATATATATAAATACCTATCGGCCGCAGAAACCCGCGATATACTGAAGAGTCCGCGACATAAATTTACATATATTAACCAGAAATATCCACGATGTACTGGAGTGCGCGATAGGTGAACCGCGATGTACTGAGTGTGTGATAGGTGAACCGCGATATGGCGAGGGATTACTGTAGTTTAGATCTGTGGTTCTCAACTATTTTTTCTTTTTGCCTACGGACTCCTTTGATTCATACTTAACTCTGCTGGATAATATGTTTAAAAAAAGCAAATTATAGACAGAATAAGTATCAAATCTAAAATAAATACGGGGCGTGATTTATTCGATCAAACACATCGAAGCGGTACTCCAGCATGGTGCAGTCCAATAACTGAAGCAAGTAAAATATTAAAAGAATGGTAAGTAGGCCACTAACTGAAGCAAGTGAAATATTTTTTAAAAAATGGATAAGTAGGCCACTTAAATAGGCTTTCCCAGTCTTTGTCTGATATACTTAGCTCTTCGCTATAAAGTGTTACTAATAAGGGCGGCGAGCTGGCCGAATCGTTAGCACGCCGGGCGAAATGCTTAGCAGTATTTCGTCTGCCATTACGTTCTGAGTTGAAATTCCACCGAGGTCGACTTTGCCTTTCCTCCTTTCGGGGTTGATTAAATAAGTAGCAGTTACGCTTCATCCACTTGTTCTTGTTTGTCCCCTCTATGTTTAGCCCCCTTGTGGGCAATAAAAAATAAATATGTTAAAAAAAAAGATACTTGCCCAAGATGTCACGCAGTGGGACTGGATCCGAAACCAAGTGAGCTTCTTAACCACGCAGCCATACCTATTGATCTATATTAGATCAAATTATTGATCTACCGATCAATAATTTCATAATGAATTTTTCACTCCTATATTTTATATCCGAAACTTTTCTGGAGTAAGATTTGAGTTGAGTTTATTTTACTATTATTCTGTGCTTTACACATTTCTTGTTATGGCTTAGAGCTACAGCGCTTGCATAGGAAATTCTATGGAAGCCCTACATGTCTTTCTGTCTATTTATGTCATTATTCAGTTTATTTCAAGATTTCTTGCCAATAGAGAAAGAGTCGCTTTCTAACCTAGATCCAAGGCTAGATTCATTGGAATATCAACATCAACAACAGGGTATTTTTGTATGTATGTATGTATGTAGTATGTATGTATGTATGTTGTATGTATGTATGTATGTATGTACGTACGTACGTATGTATATGTATGGGCAGATTTGTATGTTTTATGTATGTATTCTCATGCATATAGTTACATATCTAGACATGCTCATATATATTTAAATGATAAACTTCTGGAAAATTTTACAGATTTTTACAGTTTCAGTGAAGGATTGGATCTGTAGTCTTCGAATTACCTTTCCCCTTTCTGGTTTGGAGAAGCCTAATTTCTCAATATTGGTATTTAGGCAGTGTGTTACATATCCCAAGGTCCCAATAATAATAATGTATATATGCATGCCTCTGTATCTCTATCTCTGTCTGTTTCTTTATATATATATATATATATATATATATATATATATATATATATATATATATATATATCACTGTGATCACCGTAACTGACCAGGCTATCAGATGTTGTTACACATCGCTGGTGACAATGCGCTTCGCATTGTTTTAGCCTTCAAATGACGCCAACTTGCTGGCTAAGCGAACTGGCGAACAGAGGAAAGAGTGTGAGAAAGTTGTGGAGAAAGAGTACAGCAGAGATCGCCACCACCCACTGCCAGAGCCTCATGGAGGTTTAGGTGTTTTCACTCAATAAACACTCACAACGCCCGGTCTGGGAATAGAAACCACGATCCTACAATCGCGAGTCTGCTTTCCTAACCACTGGGCCATTGCGTCTGCTCAACTTTGTGTTCACTCCACAGCTGCTTACAACCCGCGGTTCCTTGTTTCCACTTTCATAACTTTGTGGTTCGGCCGAAAAATTGTCGGCAAAATAAGTATCAAATCTAAAATGAGTATGGGGCTTAACTTATTCGATCAAACTCAGCCGCAGTCCAATTACTGAAGCAAGTGAAATATTAAAAAATTATAAGTAAGCCACTTAAATTGGTTTTCCCAATCTTTGTCTGATATAATTAGCTCTTCATTATGAAGAGTTACTAATAAGTATAGACAAAAAGTTCATAATGGGGGTGTGGGGGGCACAGCTTATTCTATAATTCAGAATGTTTTTTTTGCCTAATTATAGAGCACAGAATTCACAAGTCATCAATAACTGTTATTTTTACCTTTTACTTTATTTCATTCATTGAACTGCGGTCATGCTGGGGCACCGCCTTGAAGGGTTTCATCGAACACATCCACTCTAGTACTTATTTTTAAGCCTAGTGCTTATTTTATCGATTTCTTTTGCCGAACTGCTAGATTACGGAAGCGGAAACATACTAACGCCGATTGACAAGCGGCCAGAGTCGACTATCACAAACACACCTATCTATCTATCTATCTATCTATCTATCTATCTATCTATCTATCTATCTATCTATCTATCTATCTATCTATCTATCTATCTATCTATCTATCTATCTATTTATCTATCTATTTATCTATCAATATATATATATATTATATAAAAGAGAGTTTGTGTGTGTGTTGTGTGTGTGTGTGTGTGTGTGCGTATATTCCTAATACATTCCAAAACCGAGTTGCCGATTTTGACGTATGGCGTATCAAAAGATTCAGTAGGCTTTTGGCTACCAAATAAACTATATCTTCATTCACATATTTGCATTACAAAAATTTAACATTGTCATTGTCATCTATAGTAAACATTTTATATCACCACCACAACGACAATGATGTCACATTTTCTATATGTATGTGTTCGCGCGTTCGTTACCTACGCTAGGCCGATGACTGACAAGTATACGTGTGTGATGGTGTATGTGCCTGTCAGTATACATACATTTTTGTGACGACCGACACATACAGGGACAGAGATAGGCTTCAAGTGTACGATAATGTATGTGTGTGTGGTCTTAGTTTATATATGTAACTTTCTCCCGCCTAACAGTGAAACGCGCCGATACTGAAAGTTTAGTTGCGGCCTGAACTTTAAACGAACAACAGCGTCCACTTTGAAGTACTACCAACATGAAGATTTGGCTGATTTAAAATCACACACAATACTCGCAAATATATCTGAAAAAGAAAAATGTTATTCTGGTTATTATAACAAGTTCGGAAAGTAAAAAGCCTCAGCAGCTCTTTCAACATAAATGTTATTCCATTGCAGAAATGTTATTCCATTCTTTTTAACCAGTTTCAAGATAATGTTTTTTTAATAGTCCTTGTATTTTTCATGACAGTGAGTATCAACGTCGCACAAACTTTTTACTAAGTTAGTCAATATTTATTCCATAGCCTATAACGTTACACAGTTAAAAAAATAGGTAGTAATGTTAAATTAATTTATATCTTGCTACATACATCCTTCAGCAAATATTTTAAATTAATGTTACAACAACATTTTCCTTTCTTTACACATGGTTCAGCGTTCGTTTCAAAATTGTAAAATGAATTATTTTTGTATGAAAAATTGAATTATGCCTTCTCAATTTTCTTGGACTTTCACTTTCTTCAATGTGACGATGGTCACAAGTAAACAATGAGAGAGAGAGAGAGAGAGAGAGAGAGAAGAGAGAGAAGGGAAGAGGAAGAGAGGGAGAGAGAGACAGACAGACACAGATTGGAAACGGTGAAGGGGAAGAAGAATTACAGAAAGGACGAAAGAAAAAAATAAAAGGGGGAGAAGGGGAGAAAAAAGAATTAGAGAAGAAAGAGAGAAAAAACTAAAGGGGGAGAAAGGGGTAGAGGGTAGAGTCGCACAAAAGTATTAATATAAACTTAGTTGGAAATGGATGCGTGGCATTCAATCTTATAATAATAAATTATATATATACATATATATATTCATGCATATATACATCATATATGTACATACTTACATATATATGTATGTATATATATATATATATATATATATATATATAATATATGTATATATATATATATCTATATATATAATATATATATATATTATATATATATATATCATAAACATACATACATATATATATACTCGAACTTGCAAGTGGAAATATTTTATTTTTACCTTATCTGGGAGTAGGAACTTCCCGGAAAAAAAATTTTAATGCCTCCCCACCCCACCCCCCGAAGTAGAGGTAGGCTGGATTGTAGCCACACTTCTATACAAGAGGGAGAACAGATACAATTGATCGAAATTACAGAGACGGGCTAACAATTCTAGTCTGTTATATATTTTGAGTATGTTATCACTAGCGATATCAAGATATAACTTTGTATTTTGTATTTTACGTGTAGATGTATATATATAGAGTACATGTAATATGTACACATATATACATGCACTAGTTACTATGACCGGCAACGACGGGTCTTTAATGCTAGTATATATATATATATATATATAATATATATATATATAGTATATATATATATATATAGAGTATATATATATATATATATATATACATATACATATACATATATAAATGTATGTATGTATGTATACTAATTTTAGGTTACTTGAAATATATTTGTACCATATTTTAACATCTAAAGTTCACTGCAGTTATACACACGTGTATATTTATCGTTGGAGTTTATCTTCCGGCCTTTCTCCATAATTAGCACTACGCACTTATTTACCTGCAAACTGTTCTAATAACCTAGTTGATGACTTATTGTTTGGAAAAGTCATTTTCGAGGAAAGCGTTGGTTATCTGGGTCATACATTATGTTATTACTTAAATGTGCCGATCCTTCTGTCTTTCTACTTTAATAGAAAACAAAAATTGAAAGCTAAATATGATAAATGAACGTAAATTAAAGGATTTCTACAGGATGGTTTATAGAGAGAGTTATTGGCTTCAGAAATACATGTCTCTGTATACTTAGGTCCCTAACCTGGCCATTATTCGATTTATTTAAACTTTAATCTGCCATCATAGCACAAAAACGGGCGCAATATCCGGCGTCGGACACAATTTAATATATCTGTATATATGAATCGTCACTGATTCATTCACACGATAAAATGGTGTTATTTTCATCAGATAAGTCCCGATGAAAAAGAAAAATCTGAAATGCTGCACGTCTGATAACCATTGCAATATAAAGCAGTGGAAAAGGGCTGAGATGTTGCTTTTGTTTTTGCGTTTTAAGGAGTGTCGTCAGATGTTATCAAGGACCTCTTCGGCTTTTGGGGCCCCGAAAACCAATGAATAGGCAAAACACTGTTTTCTTATAGGCCCTCATTTTACAGCAATTATAACAATTAAAAAGTCATTTGATTTGGACAGTGTGAAAGGGATTAATAAAATTGTCATCGTGTTTTGGCGACAATATTTTACGATATTTTCCTGTTATGAATTCTACAAAGCATTCGCAAGTTGTTATTTCTTATTTGACACTAAATCGGAATCTTTTATGGGCGGAAATATAGTTTAACATAAACCTGTTACCTATTGATTTTTCCATGACTTTTTTTAGTTGGACAATTTCCCTTAATAGTTCACCTACGTGCTGCATTGCTCTGCCTACGTGTTATTCCGTTACTATGAGGTTTCATCAATTTTCTCCAGAATTCTAATGGTTTTCATTTTTATATTCCTTCGTCATTGTATTTTCTCTTCGAGATGACTTTCTATTTAGATCAGGAAACCGTCACGGAACATAAAATACAAAATAAAGACAGAAAACTAGATAAAAAGACTTAAGCGTTGGTAACACCGATGTATTATATAGGACTCCTCAAAAGCTAGATTAATCATAGAAGCATTGTTAATAGCGAAATATAAATTTAGAAGTTAGAACATTTGCAGAGAACACGTGAAATAAAATGAGAAAATAACCAGGAGCCACTCGTCAAACAGCTTTATGTACACACACACACACACACACACACACACACACACACATGCACATACACACACATCTTTTATGTTCATCTTTTTTCTTTTTAATTTTATATTTTTGACATTTTCTATTATTATCTTTTCAAACTTGGTTAGGAACAGTAGAATCCCTAAATTCAAATCCGGCTTGATGAAATGGAAACGTCTAAAAGCTGGCAGAAAGCAAAGAAAATATGAAAAAATATAGATTAAAACGATTAAATGTTTGTATTTATGTATGTGTGCGTCTATGCCTATTATATACAGAGGCATGTGTGTGTGTGTGTGTGTGTGTGTGTGTGTGTGTGTGTGTGTGTCTATCCCCCTATCCACCTAGCTGTCGACACACACATACGATGCCTTACGTATTCATTCTTTATTCTTTCCGGAAAATACGAATGTGAATATACTAACCGCTGTTGTATCTTATTCTCAAGGAACAGCTTCCATTTTCAGATGAACGCGTGTTCACAGCACATTCAATTC
>NC_042999.1:154409224-154429224 GCF_006345805.1 Octopus sinensis
GGCTTCACTAAGTGGGTGTGTGGATTAGATTCTTGTAAAGCTTGACACAAGACGGTCTTGTAATATCTCTGCGTAGCTAACTGACAATCTTGTCATTTTCTAAATATAATACCATTCAAATATTATTCCATTTTCAAAAACATGGTGTGTGAAATGGCGGATATTAGATAAGAGATAGCATATATCTGATATTAATATCAATATTGGAAGTCTTCTCCAACACGAGGGAAAGTTGTTATCTGCATTTTCGTATCTGACAATAAATATATATATATATATATATATATACATATATATATACATATATATAATTCTTACAATGTGCTTTATTTGGAGATATGCGGGGAAGGGGCGAACCGAAGAGAGATTTATATATATATATATATGTGTGTATACACGGTGTTTTCTTTCTTTCTGTTTTTCTCTCTCTCCATCTGTTTTGAGGAAGAACGTAGGCTCGATATATCTATGATTCTTATATTTCTTCCTGACCATCAAACTAAGGCACGGTTTTTTATTGCTTCCTCACTTGTTATTGCCTTCTGTCTTTTTTGTTTTTATATAATTTTCAATTATATATATATATATATATATATATATATATATATATATATATATATATGTGTATATATTATATAATATATAAAGTTAATCCAAACATGAAAACACAACAACGCGAGGACGTGGAACAAGTATAGTATTATTGGACGCTCAGAAAGAGGAAAGAAGGTGGGTTTAACATTTCGAGCGGAGCTCTTCGTCAGAAAACATAGGAAAAGGAAAGATCCAAAGAAGGGAAGACGAAAGAAAAAAAATTCTCCAACGGTACACACGCGGTCATATTGAATATATAATATATATATATATATATATATATATATATATTTAGTGTAGGAAGAAATGGAGCTGAACGAAGATTTAACAAAATTCCTTTTTATTATTTTCTACATATGTTTCAAAGCCTTTGAAACATATGTAGAAAATAATAAAAAGGAATTTTGTTAAATCTTCGTTCAGCTCCATTTCTTCCCACACTAAATATATAAAACTTCAAAAATTTCCGCACTAAGGCACGGGTTTGAGACCTCATGGTCGTAACCTCAACCGTGATTTTCTGTTGTGAATTTTGCTACCCAGGTATCGGTTATCATTTGAATAATCCGTAATAAGATAATTCATTTATCTACTTCAATAATCATATATATATATATATATATATATATATATATATATATATATATATATATATATATTATATATCTTATTTTTATTTTAACTTTTCAGCCCAGGAACAGGACTGAGGTCATGCTGGTGCACCCACCTGTCATTACTCGGTATTGTTTCCGGTATTGTTTTTTGATGAAGTAGCGAGTTTTGTGGAACTGCTCTTCTTTGTGTCTCCTGCCGCGATGTGAGTTCATCTGGTATCTGAAACAGAAACCTGTACAGACGTTCCTTGAAAGCTTCAACATCAATACCATGTAGATCTCGAAAGTTGTCTGGCAGGATATTGAACAATTGCGGGCCCTTGAAAACCCAGGCTATTTCAGTACTATGTCCTTATTTTAGATGGAGAAGACGGGATTTTTGGTATCCATCCATCCATCCATCCATCCATCCATCCATCCGTCCGTCCGTCCATCCATCCATCCATCCATCCAACCATACATACATACATACATACATACATACATACATACATACATACATACATACATCGTGGCACTCCGCCGCTCACGACGACGATTGCTCGTGTAAGTGGTTGAGCACTCCGCAGACGCGTGAGCCCTTACCGTAGTTCTCGGCGAGACTCAGCGTAACACGGCTGGCCCTTGGAAATACAGGTACAACAGAAAACAGGAAGAAAGAGTGAGAGAAAGTTGTAGTGAAAGAGTGCAGCAGGGTACGCCCCACCCTACCGTAGCTTTGTGGAGATTTAGATGTTTTTGTTCAATAAATACTCACAACGCCTGGTCTGGTAATCGAAACCACGTTCCTGCTACCGCGAGACCGCAGCCCTAACCACTGGGCCATTGCGCCTCCACCATACATACATACATATATACGTACGTACATACATACATACATATATACGTACGTACGTACATACATACATACATACATACAGACAGACAGACAGACAGATAGACAAACAGATATGCATACATACAATTGCTCTACCAAGATTCCAAGTTCATGTATATACCTGTAATTATTGGGGACCTGAGATATGTAACACACTAACTAAATACCAATCTTGAGAAATTAGGTTTCTCAAAACCAGAAAGGAAAAAGCTAATTCGAGGACTACAGATCCAATCCATCACTGGAACTGTAAAGATCTGTAAATCTTCCCAGAAGTTTATCATTTAAATATATATGAGCATGTCTAGATATGCAACTCCATGCATGAGAATACATTCATAAAACATACAAATCTGCACACATACATACATTCATTCATTCATACATACATACATACATACATACATACATACATACATACATACATACATACATACATACATACATACAAAATTACCCTGTTGTTGATGTTGAAATTCCAATGAAGGCACCTTAGATCTAGGTTAGAAACCGGTTCTTTCTCTATTGGCAAGAAATCTTGAAATAAACTGAATAATGATATACATACATGCGTACAAAATAAATACATACGACTGGGTGTAAATGTGTGTATTATGTTAAAGGTTTTCGCCTTCAAATTTATTTGAATTTATTTGTATTTGGACAAAACACTTACTTTTCATAACATGTTACACTTAAGGCTAGGCGCGTGTGCACCTTCTGTCATCAATCAAGTACTTCTATACAGTTTGTTTTACACTAATATTGCGGGACTTTCAATTCAGTTCCGTTTAGAAACACAACTATGGCCAATACTGAAGCCATAACAAAATAAATAAAGCAGAAGAATTAATTACTGTGTTTTTATTTTCGATAATTTCTACGACATAACAAAGTAATATGTATATTCATAATATTTTAACGACCGTTATGTCCATCTATGTGCATGTTTGTGAGGTGGGTATATACATACATAAATACATACATACATACCACACACACACACCACACATATATATATATATATATATATATATAGTAGTATATATATATTGTACATTTATATGTATATATATATATATATGTGTGTATGTATGTGTATTATGTATGTATGTATGTATGTATGTATGTATGTATGTATATATTATATATATTATATATATATATATATATATATGACGGGCTTCTTTCAGTTTCCGCCTACCAAATCACTCACAAGGCTTTGGTCTGGCCAAGGCTATAGTATAAGACACTTACCTAAGGTGTCACGCAGTGGGACTGAACCCGGAACCATGTGGTCGGTAAGTAAGCTACATACTACACACACACACACACACACAAATATATATATATAAAGAGAGAGAGAGAGAGAGAGAGAGAATGAGAGACTAGTTGAAAGGCAGACACACAGAGAGAAAGACAGAGTGGCATACATACATACATACATACATACATTACATACATACATACATACATACATACATACATACATATACATACGTATACATATATGCAGAATTACATAAATGCATACCATACGCATCCACACATAGACACCAATATATAGGTATACATACATATATCTATGTATGTATGTGCGTATATATATGTATGCATATGTATGTATATATATGTATGCATATGTATGTATATTATATATAAATGAACGGAATTCACTCCAATTGAGAAGTAATTGACATTTTTACTTCCCAACTAAATTATGGACAAATAGCAGGCAACAGGTTTGAGATGAGTTATATACGAAGTGCAGATCTGATAGTTAATCTCTGAGTTTTATTATCAGACTGTGTGTTTGAAGTGGTATTGGAGTAGATTCAGCGAACAGCAGGAAATGAGAAAATATTCCGACTAGAAGGTAAAAAGTTTTGGAGTGTGCAAAACGAAATATAAATGAATTTAAATCGATTTTCTCTTTCAATGTTGTATATGAAAAACGGTAAATATAATTTTGGAAGTTTTCGTGAATTTTATACATAGGAAATAAAAGATATTACTTGAGAGGAAAGCGGCCGATCATGTAAGTAAATATTGATGGGGGTGAAATGGTGTTTTCAGGCTAGAACAACCATGGCAACTGGCATGATATAACAGAATTTTCGCCAAGATCCAATATTATAGTCGCGATAAATTTTTCTTCTTTCTTTTCCTTTTTTTTTCTTTTTGTAGCGGCGGGGGGGGGGGGGGGGTCTGAAGTCGGATCGGGCTGTGGTTAGTGGAGTAAGTAGAACATAAATTTTGATCTAGATGTGTTTAGGTGCGTGTATAATAATTCCTCTATACTCTGTAACAAGGAAAATAGAATAAATGCATTTTTTATTGTGAGAAGGTTCGGGGTGTGGTGGTTCGGTGTGTTGCACTGTTGATCGTAAGATCATGGTTTCGATTCTCGGATCGGACGGTCAGTTGTGTTGTTAAGCAAAATATTTCGTTTCACGCTGCTGCAGTCGATTCAACGTTGGATGGGTTCCAGCAATAGCTGTGAAGTTAAACCTGTGACGGACTGGCGTCCCATTCAGGTGAGAGGGAATGTCCTCTAAGCTGGGTTGTATCCCGGTGTTATGAGTCGTAGGGCTTATGGTAGATCTAAGTCTAAGTCAGTGGTTCTTAAACTATGGGTTCGCGAAGCGAAATCCTGGGGTCGCGAAAATTAAATTCAAACGCTTGAATTTAAGTTTATATGTTATTTCACAAACGCATACTTAATACCTGGGATCGTGAACAATCTCGTGAGGAAAAATAGGGTCAAGAGTGAAAAAAGTTTAAGAAGCGCTGGTCAAATTCATGAGAGGAGAGAAGCACTCAAGTACGAAGGTGAGTCAAAAAGTAATGCCATTTTGTTTAGAACAGGTATAATTACCAACACAGGATGTATCATACATCAAAATGAAGCTGGGCCTCTATGGATCACATCCCTACTTATCAACATAGTCACCGTTTCTCTCGATAGCAATGTTCCACCTTCGAATGAGAGAATGTATCCCTATCCCGTAAAATTCTATTGACTGTTCTTTGAGCCACTTCTTCACTACAGTTTTCACTTCCTCGTCACTGGAATAATGTTTGCCTCTCAAACCCATTTTAATGGGGCCGAAGAGATGATAGTCCAGTGACGAGGAAGTGAAAACTGTAGTGGAGAAGTGGCTCAAAGAACAGTCAATAGAATTTTACGGAGCAGGGATACATGCTCTCATTCGAAGGAGGAACATTGCTATTGAGAGAAACGGTGACTATGTTGAGAAGTAGAGATGTGATCCACCGAGGAACAGCTTCCTTTTGATGTATGATACATGTTCCTGTGTTGGTACTTATATCTGTCTTAAACAAAATAGCATTACTTTTTGACTCACCCTCGTATCTCCTTTCAGCAACTGGAGATGTCGATCTGATCAATGATCGTCATGTAAGACGATGGTATTAAGGTAGTGGTTCTCAACCATTTTTTTCCTGTGGACTCCTTTGATTCATGTTTCACTCGGATGGACCCACATAACCATTTGACGTTTAAAAATTCTTTTTGCATTTTTATAATTAAATATGCTTTTATTTGTTTCAGTCGTTTGACTGCGGCCATACTGGATCACCGCCTTTTAGCCGAAGAAATCGACCCCAGGACTTATTTTTGTAAGCCTGGTACTTATTCTAACGGTCTCTTGTGCCGAACGGCTAGGTTACGGGGACGTAAACATACCAGCATCGGTTGTCAAGCGAATGTGGGCGGACAAACACAAACACAAAGACACACATAAATATATACATATATGTATATACGACGGGCTTCTCTCAGTTTCCGTCTACCAAATCCACTCACAAGACTTTGGTCGGCCTGAGGCTATAGTAGAAGACACATGCCTATGTGGTTGGGAAGCAAGCTTCTTACCCCATAGCCACGCCTGCGCCTATATTATTGGGAATTGTTTTAAAAATTGATACATTTCGTGTAGTGTAGAAAAATAACCGATTTATTGCGCATAAATTTTACCAACAAACTCTTAACCCCAAAGGATTATGTGGACCCGGTTGAAAACCAGTTTTAAGGTGTGTGCAGGAAAAAGATACATTAACTAAATGTCAAGTGCAGGTTGGGTGGGTGTGTGTGTGTGTGTGTGAAACAAAATAAGGACAGATGGTAGGGGCATAAGACAGGCTCGATTAAAAGAAAGTAGCAGCTTTTCGTTGTATTTTATAGTTAGGAGGAAAGGTACTACCCATGACACCTTACGGTTCCACCAAGACTGGCGAGAAGGAGGGAAGGGAAGGAGAAAGATATCCTCGAACCGGAAGCCTGGCCTGATTACTTGCAACAGAGCGGACTTTACTAAAAGCACCCAGGATGCAAGATGGCGGCGGCGGCGGTGGTGGTGGTGGTGGTGGTGTGAAAGCGGGTGACCGAATAAGTCTGCCACCTACGTACCTTGTGAAATGCTATCTTCGGGTCGATGAAATAGGTACAAGTCGACTTCCTCATCGCCCAAAATTTCAGGCCTTGTACCTATAACAGGAAGGCTTAGTAGTGGTACATTATGGTAGTGAACAAGTTTACAATTATAGCCAAGAGAACTACTATTAATGTTATTCTGTTATACCAAACAATGTTACACAGCCTGATAAAATATGCCCTAAACTTCTTCACAAATATAGCTGTACCCTAATGCTTCATAATCTCTCAAAGGTGATAACACTCTTTTGTTTTTAATAAAAAAATTAAACTAATCGCTCTAAATATATTTATTCATCGGAGGTGCAGTGGCTCAGTGGTTAGGGCAGCGGACTCGCCGTCGAACGATCGCGGTTTCGATTCCCAGACCGGGCGTTGTGAGTGTTTATTGAGCGAAAACACCTAAAGCTCCATGAGGCTCCGGTACGGGGTGGTGGCGAACCCCACTGTACTCTTTCACCACAGCTTTCTCTCACTCTTTCCTCCTGTTTTTGATGTACCTGTATTTCAAAGGGCCATCCTTGTTACGCTCTGTGTCACGCTGAATCTCCCCGAGAACTACGTTAAGGGTGCACGTGTCTATGGAGTGCTCAGCCACTTGTATGTTAATTTCACGAGCAGGCTGTTCCGTCGATTTGATCAACTAGAACCCTCGTCGTCGTAACCGACAGAATGTCACGATTCTGTTATACCAAGAAATGTTACACAGCCCGATAAAGTAAAATCTAGCGAAATATGCCCTAAACATCTTCACAAATATAGCTGTACGCTAGTTCTTCCTAATTTCTCAAGGGCGATGACACACTTTTGCTTAACTAAAAATAAAACGAATCGAATGGCTCTAAATATACTTATTCAGCGAAACGCTTTCAAAGAGAACGAGTTCGAGATCACGTGGGAGTAAGCATGACTGGAAAAAAAAAGATAATCAGTATTTAATTGTGATTAAGGAAATTTAGCTAATGAAAAGATAAAGTATTCTAACCAGAGAGAATTTCACGACACACCTGTATAACACCTGTGTAATGTCATCAGACAGTCGCACAATTTTTAAAAAAAACACCTGCATAATTTTACTATTCACATATGCTTTTACTACACACAGTACTCTTTTTACTTGTTTGACTGCGGCCATGCTGGGGCACCACCTTGAAGAATTTTATCCACTGAATCGGACCCAGTATTTTGTTTTGTTTATGACTGGTATTTATCCTAACGTTCTCCTTTTGCCTAATCGCTAGATTACAGGGACGTAAACATACCAACACCGTTTGTCAAGCGGTGGTGGGGAACAGACATATACATGTACATGCGCGTACACACACACACACACACACACACACACACACACACACACACACCACACACACACACACTCGTTTGTTACTGTTCTTATTCTAACTTATGCCCATTGTCAGGAAATCTTTCGTCACACATCTGTGACCTCTCCAGCGACACTTTCCGTTCTCGTGTATGCTCTTGCTGCGCTCAGTCCATTCTGTTTTTCTATGATGTGTATCCTGCATCACGGAATTCTGTCAATGAACAGGTCGCGGTTCCAAAGCGATGAAAATATTTTGACAAATTAAATTTAAATGTTGAAGTGAATCTAACGGTTTTTGTGTGTTTTCAAATGGCTTATAAACACCTTCCACGCTGCAATTGTTTATATATATATATATATATATATATATACTTTATTTAAAAGCATCAGAAATATAACAAAAGCTGTTACTCAGAGTTTCACGTTCCCGTTCGTCGGACGGGAACGTGAAACTCTGAGTAACAGCTTTTGCTATATTTCTGCTGCTTTTAAATAAAGTATATTACTCTACCTCTGGTATTTGAGTTCTCTTTTTTCCACCTTGTTTCACATTTATGTGCTTACTCCGGTATATATATATATATATATATATATATATATATATATATATATATATATTTCTGTTTTGGAACGATGAATCTCGAAGCAGTTAAACCTAGAAATAATAACCTGTAAATATTGCATTTAAAAATTATACAGTCTGAATATTTCTACGCTATTATTTCTAGCTCTATCTTCGTAAAAAATCTTATTTCACTTACTCGAAGTTTCTAAATTCTTGTGGGGTGGGGGCGTGTGTGCGCCTGTGTGTGTTCGTGTATGTGTTTGTCTGTGTGTGTGTGTGTGTGCGCGCGCGTGTGTGTCTGTCTGTCTCTGTGTCTGTGTCTGTGTTTGTCCCTCACCACCGCTTGACAACCGGTGTTGGTGTGTTTACACACACATATATAGTTGATATAGTCGTCAGAAAAAATAAGTTCTGGTGAAAGGCGGCGAGCTGGCAGAATCGTTAGCACGCCGGGCGAAATTCTTAGCAGCATTTCGTCTGCCGCTACGTTCTGAGTTCAAATTCCGCCGAGGTCGACTTTGCCTTTCATCCTTTCGGGGTCGATTAAATAAATACCAGTTACGCACCGGGGTCGATGTAATCGACTTAATCCCTTTGTTTGTCGCCTCTACGTTTAGCCTCTTTTAGGCAATAAAGAAATAAGAAAAAATAGGTTCTGGTATCGATTCATTCGACTAAAAATTCTGCAAGGTGGCACCTCAGCAAGGCCTGGGTCTTATGACTGAAG
Source organism: Octopus sinensis (assembly GCF_006345805.1). Classification (NCBI taxonomy): domain Eukaryota; kingdom Metazoa; phylum Mollusca; class Cephalopoda; order Octopoda; family Octopodidae; genus Octopus; species Octopus sinensis. The sequence goes on from NC_042999.1 coordinate 154,418,382, forward strand.
CAAGCAAAAGATAAAAGATATGTGTAAGTATGTATGTGTGTGTGTGTAAATCCACACACTAAATGCGATCAGTTACATCAGAGGGATGATGCTTCAAAGATCTACTCGAATTACGAAGCGTATTTCTCCTCCTTTCATCCAACACTAAAATATCAAACCAACTCAACTGAACAGAGATGCAGATATTAAACAGACGTTCTACTTAGTCTTTTGCTGATTTTGTATTCTCTCTTTCCGCTATTCCACGAAAGAAAAAAAAACCAAAAATAAAATAAAGTAAAATGTCCTAAAATTTTCATCAAACACATCACAAAGTTAAATTCTTCGAGCATTTACATCACAAATCGATCCAGCTTTTAAATAAAACATACCCTATATTATTTCGCTAATAATAGAATTATAGATCAAATAGCTTTCTCTTCAGAAAAATAAGCATTCAGGTCTTAAATTAGCATAGAATTACATCTCTAGAATTTGTTGTCTTCTGTCAAAAACAACCCCATCTTAAATTAACATATTTTCTTCTCTATTATTATTCGCATTAGCATTTTCCTGTCTAACTTTTCCTTCTTTCTATCGTTTTTGTTTTAATCAGCCATTTGCTTCTCTTTCTTATCGATTTTGTCGTTTAATATATCGATATACTTTTTACCTTTTTGAGTTAGTTGTCGTCTTACGTTAGTTGTTTTATAGTATAAGCCTTGGTTTTTACCGCAGATACTTTAGAAGTCAATGTCGGAATGTCAGTGCGTTTGTCTTTAAAATTAACTGGAATTCTCTTTATATCTGATGATATATTTTAATACGATAGCTATGCAGTTTGATGCTCCGATACTGCTAGACATTTTTGTAAAGCTATTTATATCTTCGGGTAGTGCGGTCGAGTCGGTCAATCTCCACTCGTATCCATTTCAGAATGGGTGTACTATAACGAACTACAACAGACCATATGTTTATTTCCTTATTTCCCACAGGGAGCTAAACATAGAGGGGACAAACAAGGACAGACAAAGGGATTAAATTGATTACATCAAACCCAGTGCGTAACTGGTACTTAATTTATCGACCCCGAAAGGATGAAAGGCAAAGTCGACCTCAGCGGATTTTGAACTCAGAACGTAACGGCAGACGAAATATCGTATATTGATGGCAGTCACAATATTCTTTGCATTGAGTTTTGAATTCAAGAGAAATTTGAAACGCTTCAGATATGCAGCGGTGGCCTTGTCTTTCACTTCTCAGTGCAAGATATTGTCCAGCCCCAGAAACCCAAGGTACTTGTACCCACCATCAACTGCATCTCCTATTCGCTCTCCGTTTGGCAATTCTATGCCTCTGCAATCTGTTGTTTTCCCTCGTATTAAAATAAGCATCGCACACTTTGAGGTCTCGAATTCCATTCCTATATCCTTATTGCACATTTGTTCTGTCTCAACCAGCCTCTCCATTCCAGACTCTGTTTTTGCGAACAGTTTTAAATCATTCATAAACAGAAGGTGGTTGAGACGAGGTCCATTCTTCCTCAGCCCATAGTGCGCTTTGACTTTGCGTAGAACTACAGGGAGTGGGATCAAAGCTATAGCAAATAGCAAAAGTGAAGGATACCTTGCCTTGAAGATACCTCTTTTGATTGTTACCTAAGTGCTGGTTCTTACAGAAAAGGCATGTTTCCAACTGTTCTTAATCATGCACGCACATTCTCATCTACTCCATACATGCCAAGCGCTTCCAGGATCCACGAATGCAGCAACATATCGTAAGCCTTTTTAAAATCCATCCAGGCCATGCACAAGCTGTTTTGGTATCATTTGCAATTCTTCATTACAACCTTGTCTATCACAAGGTGGTCTTTGGCGCCCTTATATCTTTCCGGCATCCATTTTGTTCTACTTGAAGTAGATTATTTTCCGCAAGCAAACGTATATATCTTCCCTGCCAGGATGCCTGTTAACACTTTCATTAAAGGTTAAGACAAGCAATTGCCAACCTCATCACTCTCTGACCGCTGTCTTATCAAGAATGTTGTCTTTATCTTTACCATCCATTTCGGAATCGCACTATTCTGTAAGCAGTCGTGTAATTTCAAACCAATTCGTCCGTGTCTTGACCTAAATCACTTCAGGCAGAAGCCTCAAGTTTCATCTTGTCTTGCTGTTCTCCATTTTGGCAGTTTCGATTCCTGTGAAATTACATCGTCCATTGTTATGGACTCATGACCCTACTTGGGGCCTCAAGCTGCTGGAGTTCAGATCCTACGGACTGAAATCACCTAGTACTGTGGTTATGGATAACCTCTTGTTTCTAGATATTGTGTAAAAATTGGCGGGTTTTCTCTGCTTTAAGAGGTATATTTTTTCTGCGTCTTTACCAAAGTTCTTATAAAAACTGCCCCTATTAATCTGAATAGTCTGTTTTGATGGAACTGTGATATGCGTTCAGTGTAATGTTGTACCTCCAATGCTTTTGCCTGAATACGGTTAGTGTTTCGAATGCAGTTTTCTCAAGGACGATGACAATTGCTTAATCAAAAATAAAATGAATAGCTCTAAATATGTTTATTCATCAAAACGCTCTCAAGCAAAATGTGTTCGAGATCACGTGCGAATAAGCATGAATGAAGAAAAATTGTAGGAATTACAACAAATGAAAAGAAAGTATTCTAACCGTAGAGAATTTCACGACACACCTGTATAACACCTGTTTAACGTCATCAGACAGCTGTATAATTTCACAAAACACTTGCATAATTTTACTACACATTGGTTCTATCTCTGCTCTTGTAATGATTATTTATTGGAGCCTTGTCATTAGGCCCTTCTATACCCCAGTCATATCCTCTGATAATATAGGGTCCTCTACATTATACTGATTCCTTTCCCTCTCCTCTACTACACCTTCACCTTGCCTATCTATCTGCTGACCTTCACCTACATTGACCTTCTCAAGGTTATCATTACTACAGACGCTTTCGCTAACTGTCTGTACTTGGGTTTCATTAAGAAAGCCTCTATTCCGAATCATGAGCCCACTTTCAGTAATATGGAATATACATAGCCAGTTCCAAAGTTCTAGTTTTCTTTTTCCGACAACTTTACATTTACCGTTACTCTTGTCTAGTAAGGCTTGCTTATGACACTTAATTGCTTGTTTACATCAGAAGGCCACTTGAGTTTGCAAGCACAGCGTGTATTTTGACCTGTGAAAGAACCGCGACCAAAAGTAGTTTGGTCTTCTACTCCATTGCCCCCCGAAGGGGCCCTGTCGGACGCAGAGCTCCGGTGTCTTGGACATCCTTCGGAGTCTTTCAATCCGCGCTGTTATCTGGATAGATATTAGTTTGTATCATTGCAACGAATGGAAGTGATTGTAGGCAGGGTTTACTCTCCGAGTGTGTTTAGTTGAGATTTTCATGTAAAGGGTCATTCTGTTTACAACAATAGCTCTAATTTGGTTCCCAGCCAAAACTTAAGGACGTCAAGTTCGCCTTGTCACTTGCTGTAGGATTCCCACAGACGCAGAGGTTGCACCGGCCTATGCAGGGTAGAGGTGGCACCAATTTCCTGAGCTAATCATGTGAAAAACCGAATGCAGAATTACATTATCCGATGTGTCCTTTCTCTTAGATGTTAGGTGCGAATTAAGAAAAAGATTTAACTTCGCTTTCTGACAAGCTGACTGAGTTCTCAGAGAATCCATTGCTAACTTTTTATCTCCTTCGGTGGATAAGCTCGGGGTACAAAAAATAAAAATCAAGTGTAATCACTATCACTATTATAAATCACTGTTATTATCCTTACTGTTAGTCTTGCTACCTTCTGTAGTCATGGTAACAGTGTTGTTGTTATCATCGTTGTTATTACTGTGAAGGCACATAGCTCTGTGAGCGTTGGGCTCACAACCATAAGGGCTGCGTGTTGCGTTCTTGAGCAAGCCACTTTATTTCACGTTGCCTCAGTTCACTCAGCTGTAGAAATTAATTGAGACGTCACTGGAGCCAAACTGTATCGGTCTTTGCCTTTCCCTTGGATAACATCGGTGGTATGACGAGGGAACGACTGCCGGCCTTCCATCAACAACCTTGCCCGGACTTGTGCCTCGGAGGGGAACTTTCTAGGTGCAATCCCATGGTTATTCATGACCTAAGGGGATCTTTACCCTTGTATGTATGTATGTATGCATGCATGTGAAGTTGCATGGCTCTGTGGTTAGAGCGTCAGGATCACAATCACGAGGGAGACAGTTTGATTCCCGGACCGGGTTGCGTGTTGTGTTCTTGAGCAAAGCACTTTATTTCACGTTGCTTCAGTTCACTCAGCTGTAGAAATGAGTTGCGACGTCACTGGTGCCAAGCTGTATCGGCCTTTGCCTTTCCCTTGGATAACACTGGTGGTGTGGAGAGGGGAGGCCGATATGCACGGGTGACTGCTGGTCTTCCACAAACAACTTTGCCCAGACTTGTGCCTCGAAGAGGAACTTTCTAGGTGCAATCCCATGGTCATTCATGGCCGAAGGGGATCTTTACCCTATTACTGTTATACTATATGTTATTGCTAATGTTGCTTCTATTGTTTTTGTCTTTGGCTGGACTACTTTCTGTAGCCACAGAAGAAAAAAGGTGGACGGGATTAGCAAATTATGGTTGTCGTTGTTGTTATTGTGACTTCCTGTATTGTTGTGGTTATTTTTGTCTAAGTTATCTAATGTAGCCGTAGCAAAGGGATTGGCATTTGCTTGCTTTACAGTTGCCTGTAAATAGTATAGTCGTAGTAGTAGTAGTAGTAGTAGTAGTAGTAGTAGTAGTAGCAGTAGTAGTAGTAATATTAGCATCATTAGCAGTAGCTGTAGTAGTAGCAGTAGTAGTAGTAGTAGCAGCAGTCGCAGTAGTTGTAGTAGCAGTAGTAGTAGTAGTAATAGTAGTAGCAGCAGCAGCATTAGTAGCCGTTTTCAAACTGAAAAATGTGTTTTACTGGTTGCTTAAATAGCAAAGGATTTTTTCTTACAAGTATACATACAAAAAATACACACAAAAAGGGGAAAGATTATTTTAAGAAAATGGAAATCGAACATGAAACACGGATCTACATAAAAAACACTCCATTCCCTTCTTACAGACCATCATCAAAATGGAGACCAAACCAGAACTCCAGAAACGGATATCCACGGATCAATAAGTAAATATATATATGTTTACTTATGTTTCAAATAATTTTTAGTTGTTTGTACTTACCAAATCTAAACATTGATACTCAAATATTTTTCTCATAATCGAATCTAGAAAATTCCCTTCGGTTCTTTGATTTCTGAGAGTTTGGTAAAGTAATTGGTTTTGCAATAACGCAATTAAGAAAATAAGACAAATTTTTATTACGTAGCTGATTTGCCCTAGGTCACTTCCGATCAAGTAGATTTACAATCAAAACATTGACCATTCTGCATTTTTTTATTTTTTATTCTTACTCATATTTGGGTACAGGGATGGGTGTTTGGCTAAGAATTTACGCTTTTCATCAGGTGGTTTTAGGTTCAGTTCCACACCATAGCACCTTTGTCAAGTGTTCGCCCACTATCGCCCCTGACCGACCAATGCCAAGTGTATGAATTTAGTAGACTGAAACTTTGTGGAAACACAGCGATTACATGTTCGTTTGTGTGTGTGTGTGTGTGTGTGTGTGTCTTTGTGTGTGTATGTGTCTTTGTGTGTGTATGTGTCTTTGTGTGAGTGTGTGTCCTTGTGTGTGTGTGCGTATGTGTGCGTGCGTATGTGTGCGTGCGTGTGTGTGGCTCAAAATTGTACAAAAAGCAAAATAGAAAGGATGGATAAGAGAACAACACAGTGTATTAGTTTAACACTCAGGAAAAATGGAAGAAGTCATTGATATTTTGAGCCTAGCCTCTTCTACAGAAAGGAATGAGAAGAGAAAACAAATTGAGACGATAAAAAGGGGAGAAGAAAAATACGTAAACGTGTATGTATACACACGCACCCATACGTACACACACACACACACACACGCACGCACACACACACAGACGCGCGCACACACACATATGTACTGGTCTGATAAATAAGTATAGGGGCTGTTGCCATAATAACGAAGCTAAAGCACACAGAATGAAGTTCCCTTAACTCTGCTGGGCATGTGCTCTAAATTTTAATGCTCTAGCTCACTTCTGCTGTTTACAGCAATGCTTGGAAGGAAGGTGTGTAGCATGTGATCGTCGCATTGACCATGACGGAGAAGCTTGAGCAGAGAATCTGCATCAAATCTTGCCAAAAGCTTGGCGATACCTGCTCAGAGGCCTATGCAAAGTTTTAAAAAAGTTTTCATCGTTCTCGACACAATCATAGAACTCGTGTAATTGAACGAGTGTTGTTTTGGTTAACAGAAAGCAGTTTTGGCGCAAACTTGGCAGACACGCGCCTCATACTCAAATCTTCAGTGATAATGGACTGAACTGAACGGTAACTAATTTGCACATCCTCTGATAACTCACGGATGGTGATTCGACGATTTCCTCTCTCAGCTGCACGCATAGCTGCGATGTTTTTCTCAGTTCTGCTGGCTGCGGGTCTCCCAGAACGTTCGTCAATATCGACGACATTTTTCGGCCATCTTGGAAACGTCCGAACCACTCTTTATCATGGTCAATACGACGATCACACGTTACGCGAGTTCCTTCCGAGCTTTGCTGTAAACAGCGGAAGAGAGCTAGAATGTTAAAACTTTGTGCGCATTCACAACAGAGTTCATGGTCAATCTGTGTCCAGCGGCTTTACTCTGCGTGCTTTAGCTTCGTTACTATGGCAATAATTCGGATACTTATTGATCAGACCTCATATATGCTTATTTAGCCTACCGCTTGACACTTGCTGTCGGTCAGTTTACGTAGACATAACGTAGCAGTTCAACAAGGAGACCGACAGAATATGTGCCAGACCGAAATTAATTACTGGGGTCGATTTGGTTGAGTACACTCTTCATTGCAGTGCCCCAGCATGGTCATAACCTAATGACGGCCAGAAGTAAAAACTAAAATATATAACCAGAGACTGTATTGCCTTATAGCCTTCTCTTTTGTAAGATAGTATGGTATGATTTGAGGGAAATTTGTATATCAAGGGGTCTGAGCGACCAGGTAAAGGTTTCCTCTTTAGCTCATGTTTTGCCCGTTGTACACCAATGTTTTTATTTTTAATATAGACAGACTATAGGCGTAGGAGTTGCTGTGTGGTAAGTAGCTTGCTGACGAACCATATGGTTCCGGGTTCAGTCCTACTGCGTGGCACGTGGCACCTTGGCAAGTATCTTTTACTATAGCCTCGGGCTGCCTAAAGCCTTGTGAGTGGATTTGGTAGACGGAAACTGAAAGAAGCCAGTCTTATATATGTATATATATATATATATATATGTATGTATGTATGTATGTATGTATGTATGTATGTGTGTGTATATGTTTGTGTGTCTATGTTTGTCGCCCCAACATCGCTTGACCACCGATGCTGGTCTGTTTACATCCCCATAACGTAGCGGCTCGGCAAAATACACCGATAGAATAAGTATCAGGCTTACAAAGAATAAGTCCTGAGGCCAATTTGCTCCAGCATGGCCACGGTCAAATGACTAAAACAAATAAAAGACGACTCATATGTTATGCAAAAGCCATTTTGAGTTTTCAAATTACTTTGTTTTTTGGTGTTTTTCTTTCGTCGGGTTTAGCGGTTCTGAATTAGAAAACCTTTCTTCATTAGGAAACTGCATTAAGACGGCGAGCTAACAGAATCATCTGTACCCGAGTAAAAATGTTTAGTGACATTTTGTCCGTCTTTACGTTTTGAATTCAAATTCCGCCGGGAGTGATATTACCTATCATCCTTTCGCGGTCGATACAATAAGGCGGCGAGCTGGCAGAAACGTTAGCACGCCTGGCGAAATGCTTAGCTATATTTCGAGGTAGATTAAATAAGTACCAGTTACGCACTGGGATCGACTTAATTCGTTTGTCTGTCCATGTTTGTCCTTTTTGTGTTTAGCCCCGTGTGGGTAATAAAGAAATAGGCATTTCGTCTGCCGTTACGTTCTGAGTTCAAATTCCGCCGAGGTCGACTTTGCCTTTCATCCTTTCGGAGTCGATAAAATAAGTACCAGTTATGTACTGGAGTCGATGTAATCGACTTAATCCGTTTGTCTGTCCTTGTATGTCCTCTCTATGTTTAGCTCCTTGTGGGTAATAAAGAAATAAGAATAAGGACCAGCTGATGACTAGAGTCGATGAAATCGACTTAATCAGAAATTACTGGCTTTCTGTTAATTATGATTATTATTAAGGTTGCAAGCTGGCAGTATCTTTAGCATGCCGGTCAAAATGCTCTGCAGCATTTCGTCCGTTTCTACATTCTGAGCTCAAATTCCACCGAGGCCGACTTTGCCTTTCGGGACCGATAAAATAAGTACCAGTTGTGCACTCGGCCAATGTAATTGACTATCACTTCTCCCGAAATTACTGGCCTTGTGCCAAAATTAGAAACCAATATTAGGAAGCTGCATTGTTTGAGGCCAGTGCCTAGAATTTGAACCGTCATATATTAGCAATTAATTAGCGATTAATCAAAATAATTAGATCATTAAGATTATGCATTGACTGCATCTGGATACGAATTCACGGTCTGTAAGCAAACGATTAGCGATTGGGATTACTATTCTTGTTGAAGATTTCAACCTATTTTCCACTCCATCGGTCACATACATGAAGAATATTAGCTATTAGGCTGACTATGTGCAAGCATGCATGCATGCCTGCATGCTTGTATGTATGTATGGATGGATGGATGTATTATGTATGTATGAATGTCAGTGTTCAGTTTTATTTCCAGATTTTTCGTCAATAGAGAAAGAACCGGCTTTTAACCTAGATTCAAGGCTCCTTCATTGAAATTTCAACATCAACAACAGGGTATTGTAGTTCCTCTGTACGTACGTACGTATGTATGTATGTATGTATGTATGTATGTATGTATGTATGTATGTATGTATGTATGTATGTATGTATGTGTACAGATTTGTATGTTTTGCTGTGTGTATGTATTCTCATGCATATAGTTGCATATCTAGATATGCTCATATATATTTAAATGATAAACTTCTGGAAAGTTTGCTCATATACATTTACATTATAAACTTCTGGAAAGTTTTACATATTTTTACAGTTCCAGTGATGGATTGGATCAGTAGTCTTCAAATAAGCTTTCTCCTTTCTGGTTTTGAAAAGCCTAATTTCTCACGATTGGTATTTAGGCAGTGTGTTACATATCCCAGGGCCCCAATAATTATAGGTATACATCTGAACTTGTAATCTGGAAAGAGTGACAGCAGATTTCTCAATAGTTCAGCATAGGTGTTTTCTTTTTCACTGATCTTCAGCTTTATGTTAACATCCACTGGGAAGCCGTGCACAATTTCTCTTCTCTATCCCAAACCATTATATCAGGTCTGTTGTGCTTACATCTTATTGAGGTCTTCACTGTGACATTCCACCAGTACTCCTTTTTATTATGAGCGGCTGTATGTATGTATGTATGTATGTATGTATGTATGTATGTATGTATGTATGTATTTATGTATGTGTGTATGTATGTATGTATGTATGTATGTATGTATGTATGTATGTATGTATGTGTGTATGTATGTATGTATGTATGTATGTATGCATGCATGCATGTAAATGGATAGATAGATATAAGATATATGTATGTGTAGAAAGATAGATGTGAAGGTGCATGGCTCAGTGGTTAGGGCGTCGATCCACCGACCGACCGACTGACTGACTACTTTAGCACCTAAAGAGATTCCTCGGAGTTACTCCCGTCGCCGTTTGCTCGCGCTTCTCGATTTCGTGCGCCGACCGAGAAATCGCTTCGGCCGTCCGCCTCTTGCCTCGTCGATAACACACGGACACACACACTCCTCCTCTCGGTCGTGACTGACTACTACTGAGACCGATCCACCGACCGACCGACTGCGGCCGTCCGCCTCATGCCGCTTCGTTGATAACACACGGATATACACTCGTACTCTCGGTCGTGGCCGACTACTACTGAGACCCACCGACCGACCGACTACTTTAGCGCTTAGAGAGTGAGGTTGTGAGTTCGATTCCCGGACCGGGCTGTGTGTGTTTGTGTGTCTGTGCTTGTACCCCAACATCGCTTGACAACTGATGCTGGTGTGTTTAAGTCCCCGTAACCTAGCGTTTCGGCAAAAGACACCGATAGAATAAGTACTAGGCTTACAAAGAATAAGTCCTGGAGTCAATTTGCACGACTAAAGGCGGTGCTCCAGCATGACCACAGTCAAATGACTGAAACAAGTAAAAGAGTATTATTATTATTATTACTTTTATCATTATTATTATTATTATTATTATTATTGAGTGAGAGAGCAGTGCATGCCATCAAAGTGACACTGGGGTAAAATATACGAAGCCCAATATACCCATCATGACTACCCGTCTGATAAGGGTACACCAGGCACATGCATCACAACCATATGTGCGCGACATGGTGATCTCATATCAAGATAAACAGCACATGACCTTGCAGGTGGGGCCCAGTTAGAATTTTCTTCAGGTTGAGTAGCCCATCCTGCTCAAAAGGTCCCTGAATAAGGGTTGTTTAAGGATGTTGAAAGAACCACCCATGTTTCCAGAGGTGAATTATTCAAACCCCAAAGAATCCCTCTCAACACATGTCTATGATGCTCCCCCACTACTTCTGCTCGTGATCAGAGATGCACATATCGTCAGCCACTAAGGGACATGCTCAACTGGTTATGGTCAAACAATTGAC
>NC_042999.1:154439224-154489224 GCF_006345805.1 Octopus sinensis
GGTGTTGTGGATTTCCACTTCGGCATCTGAAACTCAGAGTTTTATTTTGACTACCGAGTAATGTAACATATTATTGTGTAGCTATATATATATATATATACATACATATTTGTATTATGTATGTATTGTCGCTCCGCCATCGCTTGAAACCGATGTTAGTGTGTTTACGTCCCCGAAACTTAACGGTTCGGCAAAAGAGAACGATAGAATTAGTACTTGGCTTACAAAGAATAAGTCTTGGGGTCAATTTGTGCGACTAGAGGCAGTGCTCCAGCATGGCCGCAGTCAAATGACTGAAAAAAATAAAAGAATATAAGAATAAAAAAGAAAACTAATCAAAATTCTGCTCTTTATTTTTCATAAGTCCCTTGGCAACCGGTGGTAAGGTTGGGTAGCCCTTCGTGCTGAAGACCCCTTTCAAGGCAGATACACAATTATCCTTTTATCTCAGGACAATGAGATAGCTCTTTTCCTAACGTTTTGTCAGCGTTAGAGAATCCTTGATTCACGAGCTTACCTCCCCTTATCATATGGAGTTGGTCTCAATTGTCATTTGGTAATAGTAAACCCTTCCCCCTGAAGCAGAAAATATTTCAATAAATCAGAAATTTATACAGTAAAATATTTGATACACCTGTATTATTCAAATAGAAGCCGATGGCTCCACTCTGCTGTTTCTCTCGGCACGTTTTTGTTTACTTTATGCAAATGTTACTAACCTTTTGGCTTGTATTCTATTATTAAATATATTCATTTTCATAGCTCTTATTCTACCAACCACCACTATGTCTGTAACTTACAAAGATTATAAAAATAAAACTCTATAAAAATTAACAGCGTTTTGAAATGTTAAAAAATACATAATTTTACACAGATTTTGTATTTAATTCAATTCAGATGAATAAAAATATTTATAGTTATTTCAGGAATAACAAACTAAATCATAGAGAATGAGAAATTATCGTACTTGAATATCGACATGAATCTGTGATATATAAATACGTGATATTCTCTAATGGAATAGCAATATTTCATTTTGAGTTGTGATATCTTTTTCTCTGATTATCGATTTTTGATTTGATCTTGAACAATGTTCAGAGAGACGGATTCAAGACTATGTAGGTCACCTAGTTTTATACTTACACGTAGGTACACACACTCACGCTCACAGTCACACACACACACACACACACGCATACATACACATACACACATAAATACATGCAAGTATACATAGACATTCATATAAATAAACACGCATACATAAACATAGAAACCCTCACAAATATAGGAAACCATACATTCACATAAACGCATAAAATAAACACACACACACACATATACAGACACATAGATCCGTACAAATATGCACATTCATACACACAAAAAAGCGCGAAGTCACTGACACACTCACACGCACAAACACATGCTAATATATATATACACAAAAACTCACATACATAAATGCACACGTACAAACACGTGAGCCAACACAAACACATACATACACACAGGGTCGGGTTCAGTCCCACTGCGTGGCACCTTGGGCAAGTGTCTTCTACTATAGCCTCGGGCCGACCAAAGCCTTGTGAGTGGATTGGGTAGACGGAAACTGAAAGAAGCCCGTCGTATATATGTGTATATATATATATATACATATATATATATATATATATATATATAATATATATATATATATTAGAGAGAGAGAGAGAGAGAGAGAGAGAGATAGATAGATAGATAGATAGATAGATAGATAGATAGATAGATAGATAGATAGATAGGTGTGTGTGTGTGTGTGTGTTTGTGTCTGTGTCTGTGTTTGTTCCCCCCAACATCGCTTGACAACCGATGCTGGTGTGTTTAGGTCTCCGTAACTTAGCGGTTCGGCAAAAGAGACCAATAGAATAAGTCCTAGGTTTGCAAAGAATAAGTCCTGGGGTCGCTTTGCTCGACTAAAGGCGGTGCTCCAGCATGGCTGCAGTCAAATGACTGAAACAAGTAAAAGAGTAAAAGAGTAAAAAAAAAAAAGATGATGCCGAAAATGCCTATGGTTTTTATACTTCCAAGGGCGATATAATATAATATCAATCCAGTTCTGGAATCATTGTAATTGACAAGTCCCTTCCTTAAAAGCTGCTGGTATTGTGTCTAAAATAAAAATATAAAGGCAGCAAGCTGGCAAATTCGTTAGAGCGTCGGAAAAAAGCTGTTTGCGATATTTGTTCCGACTCTACATATCTGAATTTAATTAAGGTTATTTCCACAGAAATTATAGCCAGCACTAATTCTTTTTACTACAACGTTTCGTATCGAGACATCAGATGTAAACAAAAAATGAGATCAAAGACAATCCACCCCCACCCCATACCTACCCCCACCCGAGATATGACGTATACACTTATTACCCATTTTTGTCTTCAATCTCATAGCTTGTTTACATCTGACGTCTCGATACGAAACGTTGTAGCAAAAGATCAGTCCTGGCTATACTTTCTGTACAAAAAACCTTAACACAATAATGTAAAGAGCACTGCTAACACAGTAGGACGTGGTACTGACTTATAAAAACATTCAGTATACCTTATAATATATTATGGTGGCATGACGAAATGCTACGTACCTACAAGTCATTAATCTGAAGTTAAATCACGCCGAAGATTAAACAAAGTACCAGCCAAGTAATGGGATCAATAATATCGACTGACTTTTTTCCTCTAAGTATTTCAGCTCTGGTACCTATGTTACAAATTATTCTTTTCTACTCTAGGCACAAGGCCCGAAATTTTGGGGGGAGAGGGCCAGTCGCTTGAATCGACCCCAGTACGCAACTGATACTTAATTTATCGACCCCGAAAGGATAAAAGGCAAAGTCGACCTCGGTGGAATTCGAACTTAGTACGTAAAGACAGACGAAATACCTATTTCTATTTCTTTGCTATCCACAAGGGGCTAAACACAGAGGAGACAAACAAGGACAGACAAACAGATTAAGTCGATTACATCCACCCCAGCGCGTAACTGGTACTTAATTTATCGACTCCGAAAGGATGAAAGGCAAAGTCGACCTCGGCGGAATTTGAACTCAGAACGTAGCGGCAGACGAAATACCGCTGAGCATTTCGCAAATCCTATGTTAAAAAAAATTATTGTATCAGAACAAATAATCTAGATATATCATTTTATATTATTTTCTAGAGCTGAATCGAACTGAGCCCACCATCATTGAAATCATTGATTCTAGTTTAAAATGTTTTATTTCTTTCTTTAGAGTTGAATTTCAACAAATATTTCGCTTCAAACCAAAGACTGAAGAAGCCAAATAAGATTAAAACATTTTGGATTATATCATAGAACTCTAATAAACAACAGCTAAAGGGTACAAATAACGCGAACCAGCGATTTATAACACACGCGTATGCGCGCGCCCACAGTGCAACTTGAAATAATTTCGTCAACAATGAAGTAAATTTAACAAAATTCTTCTCACAAAAACTACTAGCTGCTCTGAAATATTTTTTCTTCGGAACTTGAATATAAAGAATAAAGAAAAATAAACAGAAAGGAAATGTAAAATTTTACAATATCTTTGGTATATCCAGTTAACATTTTTCGTAAGAATTAAATTAACGTAAAAATTTGTTGTTCTGCACATCTATATATATAAAACTCAACTTGTGTGTCTGTGTATGTATCTGTGCGTGTGTCTGTGTGTTTAACTTCCCGGCACATCTCCTCCTAGCCAACAAATCGTAGACCACCAAAAATGGGTCACTTAAAGTTTAGGCGAATGAAAATTGAACTGCGCTACTTCTGTTCCGAAATTTATCTCGCAAGTGCAAAAATCAATAATGTGTTTGTTTAGGCCTTATCCCATGCATACATACATACATTCATACACACACGCACACACACACACACACCACACACACACACACACACACACACACACACACATATATATAATATATTATATATATATATATATTATATATATATATTAGAGAGAGAGAGAGAGAGAGAGAGAGATAGATAGATAGATAGATAGATAGATAGATAGAAGATAGTTAGATTGATCGTAGAGGTATGTTTGGGTGTGGTGTGTTTGTGTGTGTTGTGTCTGTGTCTGTTTGTTCCCCCCAACATCGCTTGACAACCGATGCTGGTGTGTTTAGGTCTCAGTAACTTAGCGTTCGGCAAAAGAGACCATAGAATAAGTCCTAGGTTTGCAAAGAATAAGTCCTGGGGTCGCTTTGCTCGACTAAAGGCGGTGCTCCAGCATGGCTGCAGTCAATGACTGAAACAAGTAAAGAGGTAAAAGAGTAAAAAAAAAAAAGATGATGCCGAAAATGCCTATGGTTTTTATACTTCCAAGGGCGATATATAATAATATCAATCCAGTTCTGGGATCATTGTAATTGACAAGTCCCTTCTTAAAAGCTGCTGGTATTGTGTCTAAAATAAAAATATAAAGGCAGCAAGCTGGCAAATTCGTTAGAGCGTCGGAAAAAGCTGTTTGCGATATTTGTTCCGACTCTACATATCTGAATTTAATTAGGTTATTTCCACAGAAATTAAGCCAGCACTAATTCTTTTTACTACAACGTTCGTATCGAGACATCAGATGTAAACAAAAAATGAGATCAAAGACAATCCACCCCCACCCCATACCTACCCCCACCCCGAATATGACGTATACACTTATTACCCATTTTTGTCTTCAATCTCATAGCTTGTTTACATCTGACGTCTCGATACGAAACGTAGCAAAGATCAGTCTGGCTATACTTTCTGTACAAAAACCTTAACACAATAATGTAAAGAGCACTGCTAACACAGGAGTAGGACGTGGTACTGACTTATAAAACATTCAGTATACCTTATAATATATTATGGTGGCATGACGAAATGCTACGTACCTACAAGTCATTAATCTGAAGTTAAATCACGCCGAAGATTAAACAAAGTACCAGCCAAGTAATGGGATCAATAATATCGACTGACTTTTTTCCTCTAAGTATTTCAGCTCTGGTACCTATGTTACAAATTATTCTTTTTACTCTAGGCACAAGGCCCGAGAATTTTGGGGGGAGAGGGCCAGTCGCTTGAATCGACCCCAGTACGCAACTGATACTTAATTTATCGACCCCGAAAGGATAAAAGGCAAAGTCGACCTCGGTGGAATTCGAACTTAGTACGTAAAGACAGACGAAATACTATTTCTATTTCTTTGCTATCCACAGGGGCTAAACACAGAGGAGACAAACAAGGACAGACAACAGATTAAGTCGATACATCCACCCCAGCGCGTAACTGGTACTTAATTTATCGACTCCGAAAGGATGAAAGGCAAAGTCGACCTCGGCGGAATTTGAACTCAGAACGTAGCGGCAGACGAAATAACCGCTGAGCATTTCGCAAATCCTATGTTAAAAAAAATTATTGTATCAGAACAAATAATCTAGATATATCATTTTATATTATTTTCTAGAGCTGAATCGAACTGAGCCCACCATCATTGAAATCATTGATTCTAGTTTAAAATGTTTTATTTCTTTCTTTAGAGTTGAATTTCAACAAATATTTCGCTTCAAACCAAAGACTGAAGAAGCCAAATAAGATTAAAACATTTTGGATTATATCATAGAACTCTAATAAACAACAGCTAAAGGGTACAAATAACGCGAACCAGCGATTTATAACACACGCGTATGCGCGCGCCCACAGTGCAACTTGAAATAATTTCGTCAACAATGAAGTAAATTTAACAAAATTCTTCTCACAAAAACTACTAGCTGCTCTGAAATATTTTTTCTTCGGAACTTGAATATAAAGAATAAAGAAAAATAAACAGAAAGGAAATGTAAAATTTTACAATATCTTTGGTATATCCAGTTAACATTTTTCGTAAGAAATTAAATTAACGTAAAAATTTGTTGTTCTGCACATCTATATATATAAAACTCAACTTGTGTGTCTGTGTATGTATCTGTGCGTGTGTCTGTGTGTTTAACTTCCCGGCACATCTCCTCCTAGCCAACAAATCGTAGAACCACAAAAAATGGGTCACTTAAAGTTTAGGCGAATGAAAATTGAACTGCGCTACTTCTGTTCCGAAATTTATCTCGCAAGTGCAAAAATCAATAATGTGTTTGTTTAGGCCTTATCCCATGCATACATACATACATTCATACACACACGCACACACACACACACACACACACAACACACACACAACACACACACACACACACACACACACATATATATATATATATATATATAGATATATATATATATACAATTTCAAAATGTAACCACATGTGAATCGTTGGGGATTTTTTTTTCTCCGTCTTCCTTTTTTATTGGACTTTCCTCTGTCTCCTGTTTCTGAAAAAGAGCTTTACTCGAAACGTAAAGTCACCTTTCTTTCTTTCCCTGAGCGTCTGCTAATACTTTACATATACCACGGCCTCGCGTTGTTGTTTTCTGTTTTGTGTTTGTTCTTCGTTTTTTTATTTACTATATATATATATATGTGTGTGTGTGTGTGTGTGTGCGTGTGTTGGTTAAGGTGTTGCATTCACGATTGCGGGATCGTGGGTTCGATTCCCAGACCGGGCGTTGCGTTGTGTTCTTGTGGTACTGCAAAAACGTTGTGAGATATGGTCTTGTTAAATAGAAGTACTCTCTTGGCATTCTGGCTTTAGTCACAACACCAATGTATGCAACATTCTCATCGACTCTGAGATATTTGTAGCTTTATAATTAGAGCTACAATGTATGTATGCATGTATGCATGTATGTATGTTTGTATGCATGCATGCATGTATATATGTATGTATGCATGCATGTGTGTTTGTATATATGTTTTCAGATTTTATATATTCGATTATTTTCTGCAGTAGCAAATATAAACCTCCCCCGCTTCTTTCTATCCATAATTACATATAAATATTGAATGAAGGAACTCTATATAAACTTCAGAATATTCTAGAGGAATTCAAAAACAAAACAAACATCAAATTAACCAGGACAGCTGATTCTCACAGTTGCGTAAAAGCGACATGCATAATCGCCATGCTCCGTCTTTCTTTCTCTTCTCTACATTTCTATCTATCTACATTCACTTCTGTCTTCCTCTCTTTCTCTCTCTCTTTTTGCTTCTCTCTCTCTCTCTCCTCTTTACCAATGGACCAAACTGAAAGGTGTCTCAATGAAAATGCTCTTTAGCAGCTGTAGCTCTAACATTTAATGACTAGACATTTATTCCTATTTTGTGGGTTTGGGGCAATATTTTGAAAAGGTTACGAAAACAAAATCGTTAATTCTTGAAATAGTTAATAAAATATAAAATTTCCATGAATTTGTTACTCAAAAAAAAATCCACAGACATTGCAACTACAACACAATTATTACAATAAACAAAAACTGCGATAGATTTCAAGAAACCGAATCGAATGTGGTCCGGGACTCATTAGAATGTTATTTAGCCATATAGAAATATAAGAATAAAACTAAATTATTCTGATATTTCCATAAATTTGGTGAGGTGCATGACCAATTGGTTAGGGTGTTGGACCCATGATGGTAAAATTATGGTTTCGATTCCTGAACAGGGCAATGTGTTGTGTTCTTGAGCAAAACACTTCATTTCACGATGCTCCAGTCCACTCAGCTGGTAAAAGAGAGTAATCCTGTGAGGTACAGTTTTTTAATGATGTTTTTGCAGGTTTTATAAAAAACATTACATGCATACATATATGGTGGTTGTCTACTCCTTATGCAGAGTCCGACCACCTCTTGTACCTACAACTTAGATCCGTCATGGCGTCTGGTGTTGCTTTTTAAACCAGACAATGTATTGAAAAGACACCCACATTGATTGCATATCCGATTTGGACCACCAAGAGCTGCAGTTAAGCTCTGATCTTTGTGGATCTTAAAATGTCTTTTGAGACCTCCCTTAGAATTGTAGACCTTGTGGCAAAACACGGCATTGAGAGGTGTGCCCAGATATATAGGAAGAATAGTTGATGTAGGTTCGTTTTTCGTGGTTCCTCAAATGAGATTTAAGGCCAGCAAAAGGAAGGCATGGTCTGTCACGAACGGTAAACACAAAAAGGTCCCTGAAATTCATCTTCTTGATCTTAACATTCTTCTTTAAATCTCTCTTGAGTCTTGCGTGTGTTATCCTGGCCTCCTCAAACGCTTTCACTCCACTCCACATTTTTGTTCGTCATTTTTTATCCGAGGCAAGAGTTTCTTTGGTCTTTGAATCCATTCCAAGTGACTTCATGGTAATCCCTATGCTGTCCTTAAACCTATTTTTAGGTTTACACCAATTGCGTTTCCCCTCTGCAAGCTCCAGGATTATTGTTTTATTGAAGTGATGCCTTCAGACGCAAAGACATCTGTGTCTGGAGTAAAAAGCCTAATTTAATGTTTAAAATGTAACGAAGGCATTTTTGGTGGAATCGTTGTAACAATTTGAAATGTCTTTCATAATCTTTCATAACACGTCCATGTTTCAGAAGAATAGAACGGGAATGATAAGACAAACGATTTGTAAAGAGACAATTTTGTGTTGTTATTTATATGTCTCAAAACACGTGACCTCAAACCACCAAATGATTGTGCCGCCCTTTCAATTCGCAGATGTATTACTCTATCCATATTTTCCTAATTTTGTACAGAGCTTCCAAGGTAGATGAAAGAGTCAACAATATCAAGTAACAAACCCTTAAAATTTAAAGGGGTTGCAAACAGCACCACATGCAGGTTGATACATTATAGCTGTCTTTTTTTTTCAAATTGATGGTCAAGCCAAAATCATCTCAAGCTGAGTCAAATGCAGTTACAAGAGATTGCAGGCCTCAGAGCAACTGACCAGATCGCTATCCTAAGCGTATAAGAGTTCCCTAATGAGTGATGTAAAAACCTTTGTTTTGAATTTCGGTCTCGTCAGATTAAAAACATTCTCAGTTGTTTGATAGTTTACGTAAATACCCTCCTCAGAGTTTTAAAATGCGTGTGACAACACAACAGTAAAGTATATTGCAAAGAGGGTGAGTGAATCAATGTCTCCTTGCTTAACACCATTTTTTCATGGCAAAAGATTTAGAAAGCCTACCATCAAAATTAACTCTAGCCTTCATATCTTCATGCAAAGCCCTGATCATGTTTACAAATTTTTATGAGCAACCTATTTTCCATAGAATTAGCCACAAAGCATTTCGATTAACTGTATCGAATGCCTTGCTTATATCAACAAAGCAGTGGCAGAGGGCAACATTCTGTTCAATGAATTTTTCCTGAAATTTTCTGATACAAAAGATACAATCAACTGTGCCCCTCGAGGAGCGTAAACCACGTTGAGACTCAGACACTATATATGGAACTATGAAGGTATTTAAACGTTCTAACAGAATGCGGGCAAATACTTTCCAACTACAGACAAAAGTGAAATCCTACGAAAATTACAACACAGATCGTTTGACTCCGATGTATACAAGAAGGCTAAAATGGCATCAATCCAGTCTTGAGGCACTTCCTCAGTTTTCCAGCAGTGAAAAATATATATATATATATTTAACAGTTCAAACATTTTGTCAGCCTCATATTTCAAGACCTCTGCACAGATTCCATCAGACCCTGGAGACTTATTGTTATTCAGCTTATTCACAGCTAAATAAATGTCATTTAGAGTTGATTCAACTGCCATCTCCTCTATAAATGGGAAGGTGTTCGATGTTTTCTGTCATCCTCATGTCAACGAATAATGATTTATTCAAAAGTGCAGAAAATGTTCTACCAAGCGCTTATGAATGGAATCGGTGTCAGTCAAAAGCAAATGTCCATTTGTTGTTCTCACTGGAGCTACTGAAGAAGATTTTGGGCCATATACCGCCTTAACATAAGAGTACAAACCCTTGGCATCATTTCTATCATCTGCTTTTTGCGTCCCCTTTGCTGTGTCAATCCACCATTCCTGTTTAATTTTCCTTACAGTAATCTGCACTTTCTCTGTATGTTTAATTAATTTGTTCTAAGGAAAATGAAACACACACACACACACACACACACACACACACACCACACACACATACGCACACACACATAATAATAGAAGACACTTGCCCAAGGTGCCACGCTATGGGACTGAAGCCGGAACCATGTGGTTCGTAAGCAAGTTACTTACCACACAGCTATTCCTACGCCATATATATATATATATATATATATATACACATATATATACACTCTCATACATACATGAACATACATCTATGTGTGCGCGTGTGCGTTCG
Organism: Octopus sinensis; assembly: GCF_006345805.1. NCBI lineage: Eukaryota > Metazoa > Mollusca > Cephalopoda > Octopoda > Octopodidae > Octopus > Octopus sinensis. The sequence goes on from NC_042999.1 coordinate 154,449,535, forward strand.
TGTATGTGTGTGTGTGCGTATGTGTAGGTGAAGCAAGGAAAGAAAATAGCACTCGACACATTTTGAAGTTGTATTTATTTAATAATCTCGCGGCAATCATCGCTTTTTAAAATTGATTAAACTAACTTTGTTAATGCATGTCATAATTTACTTTGACTCGAATCTTGAAAGCATCTCTTGAAAGTAGCCTTAAGAATGAATACATTTTCGAACTCAATGCAATTTGTACTTTAAATAATGTTAAATGAGTTTGCAACTAACCTAATGTAAGACAAGTTGAAAACAAAATATATTAACTCTTAATATGAAGAATACATCTTGATGAGGGCAGAAAGAAATCGAGTGAAGCCCGTCATCAATTGGCACTCTTCTCTATCTTGAAACCACTTACTGTATTTACTCGACTAGAAGTCTCCTTCATGTATAAGCTGTACCCCGTTTTTTTTTAGTAAAAATCATGTATTAAATTGTGCAACTTATACATGAGTGGCGCAGGAGTGGCTGTGTGGTAAGTAGCTTGCTTACCAACCACATGGTTCCGGGTTCAGTTCCACTGCGTGGCATCTTGGGCAAGTGTCTTCTACTATAGCCTCGGGCCGACCAAAGACTTGTGAATGGATTTGGTAGACGGAAACTGAAAGAAGCCCGTCGTAAATATGCATATATATATATATGTGTGTGTGTGTATGTTTGTGTGTCTGTGTTTGTCCCCCTAGCATTGCTTGACAGCCGATGCCGGTGTGTTTACGTCCCCGTCACTTAGCGGTTCGGCAAAAGAGACCGATAGAATAAATACTGGGCTTACAAAGAATAAGTCCTGGGGTCGATTTGCTCGACTAAAGGTGGTGCTCCAGCATGGCCGCAGTCAAATGACTGAAACAAGTAAAAGAGTAAAAGAGTAAAAGAGTATGAGTAAAAATGGTGCATAATGTCTTCAACAATTTGTAAATATGATCAGGACTTTGCACGAAGATATGAAGGCAAGAGTTAATTTTGATGGTAGGCTTTCTGAATCCTTTGCAATGAAAAAATGGTGTAAAGCAAGGAGACATTGATTCACTCGCCCTCTTTGCAATATACTTTACTGTTGTGCTGTCACACGCATTTTAAAACTCTGAGGAGGGTATTTACGTAAACTATCAAACAACTGGGAATGTTTTTAATCCGACGTGACCGAAATTCAAAACAAAGCACGATTCATGCATGTGTTATCGTTTTCTAAAATAACCAGAATCATATGAAACAACATTGAATAAAATATCATCAGGGACAACCATATTTAACACGTCCCTCTACACGCGAAATACTCCTGGGAGAAAATTCTACCCGCAGACAAAATGTGTGAAAAAAAAATCGGGCTGTCAATGACGTTACCGTATTGTAGGACGCGTGTATTTCTACGTCATTGCGCATCGTCGGCTACAACTGCCGAATTCGTCTGTCACGCCCTATAACAACAATTGTTCCTATAAGAAAAGTAAATTGTACATATACCGATATGCGTAAAGCTTGCTTCCGCTGGAATTAAGTAACTAATATCACACGAAGCAGAGTTGGATAAAATATAGTCATGCACAACTATATTCAACACGTTCATGTGTATTCGGAAATGCGGAGATAGTCCTGAAAGAAAGTTCTCATGCGCAATGATGTAGAAACGCATGCATTCTACTACCATCTATGATGTCATTCATAGGCCACAGTGGTTTTACATATTTTTGTCTGAGAGGAGAATCTTCTCTTCAGAAAATGATTTGGCATTGGATTTGAACATCTTATTTTGTTTGTAGCATTTGATTCTTTTCTCAAATCTGCGTATTCTCTGAGCTTTTGCCTGAACTTTTTGTTTAAGTTTTTCTTTCGCTGAGATTAGTTCTTCTCTTGTTGAGAGTCCATATTTTCTCACAATCTTCCTGCCTTTTCTTGATCTTACACCATTTCCAGAGATTAGCTCAGTTAATATTGATATCTCCCTTCGCAATGATTCAATTTCAGTTTCAATTCTACTCCTCCAGTTTGATTTTCTTTTCGAATTTGGTATTGTTGGCTTTTTGGGCGTTAAACAGCGTCTTTCCATTACCTTAGTAACAGAGTAAATAATTTCATTTAACTTATTAAGATCGGGTTTTGTTGTATGATTTCTTGTGTAACGCAGTTTCCAATTTTTATTTGTGTTTTATGTTGATGTGCATTTGAGAGTTTATGGAGTGGTTCCCTATCATTCATATTTGTATGCCCTACAAATGCAAGCTCATTCAGAACTACCTGCTTCATTTTAATGACAGATTTTCTGTGTTGTTCAGCAAATATGTGGTCTTCAAATTCTGTTTCGACATCATTTTCCGGGCTGTTTTTTCTAGGGTCATTATATTTTCCTTTTTCTTCAGGCTCTTGAGTGGTTTCGGCAGATGGTCGCCTTTCAGTCAATGCTTGTGGTCCAACATTCCTCCTCTCTGCTTCGTTATTTCCTTCCTGACTTATATTTAGGTCATTCTCTACCACTTTTTTAATAGAGGTTAATTCTGCATCTGTGAGTCTGGTATTTCTGAAGATATCTCTTCTAACATTTGCTAATCAGTTTTCATCCAGGTTTGGTCTGTTAGCTGGATTCCGGCTCCTCCAAATTTTGTAGGAGTTTACGGTGTGTTTCTCTTGAGTTGGCCTACTTAATGCAAAGTAATAAGTATATATTACTTCTTTATAGTCTTCCCGATTCCATTTAGTCCTTTTACATTTTTGTTTTTCTGGTCGTTGTAGTGGTGAACTTTGGGGGCTTAATTTGGGACAAATCCCGTTTAAGTGACCTTCCAGGTTCGTATTCGGGGAAGATATTCTGCCATTTGAAAATTTTTTGCCACCAGGCAGACAGCTTCCAGACAGGCGCGCTTCCTTTATAACCATTGGACAAGCGATTCGGTGTACTGTTTGAAATTTTCTTTTCAAGTAAATTATTATTATTATTATTATTATTATTATTATTATTATTATTATTATTATTATTATTATTATTATTATTATTATTATTGCTGTTGTTGTTGTTATAATATCTTCACACGTGAATTCTTCAAAGGCTCTTTATCCCACGTGTGTCTTCTTGTTCTTTGTACATATTCATTACATATATATATATATATATATATATATATATATATTATATATATATATTATATTATATACATACATACATACATACATACATACATACATACATACATACATACATACATACATATATACATACATACATACATATATACATACATACATACATACATACATACATGCATATATGTACGTATGTATGTATTTTAATAGATATGTATATAAGTTATATTTGATATGCAGTTTGCAGTACGAGATATTCTCTTCATATGCAGTCAGTTTCGACTGTGCCGCCGTGTCGCTCCTTACAACCGTGTCGCGTAACTGTGATTGCGGCCAGTGGACATCCGGGTTCTTTTGATGCCCACCAATTAGAATGCTTTTATTCTCGGTCGTCCATGCAGTCATCGCATCAAACCGGATACAGCTGTAGCCACTCCAGTTACACAGCGACTATCTTTGTTTAACCTACTCACCTACTATTTGTCCTTAGTTTTCAACCTTTTTTCTTTCTCTTTCGCATGTTCACATGCCTCTACCGTGTCCATGTTGAGACGTGTTCTTCTTTCTTCTATTTACAAATCATTGCTCTGCACACACGCGTACATACACACATACAGACGCACACACAACCAGTGTATTATTATGCATACATACGCTTCGGTCTATCTTAATCATTTAAATCTTTCTTACTAATAAAAATGGTGGTCTCGCTTCAATTTGGATAATATATATGCTGAGTGTCATATATCGCGACTTATGAAAGCCTTGTATGTTTTGTTATTGTACCAAACAGTGTTTCTTTCTCAAGACATTGCTGTGATATTTACTGTGGTCTTCGCTGTCCAGCAATTCTACGTCTGTATGTATAATCAATGTATACGTGTGTTTATGTGCCTATGCATGTATATAGATATTAATGTTTGTTTTTATGTTCCTTTACAATAAAGATAAACCAATTTTATATTTATCTGATGGATTATTCTATACTTTTTCAGAGTACAAATTTATAATTCTTAAACATGAATATTACTGACAGTGACTTCGTTGTCTCAGCCAGTTAAGCCATCTTATAAATGTATTTCGTGGACAGCGACGTGTGAGGAATAATGAAGAATAATCATGAAAAATATTTATACTCTTCTACTGTATTGAGTACTTTTTCCTAAACTTTCTTACATCAAACGTTCATACACATACGCAAACACACATAAACACGCACACACACGCACGCCCACTCACATACACACACACACGCACATATTTATACACAAACACATACAAATACAAATAGCTATCACCATCATCATTTGTCATCAAGCCGAGCTACTTGCTTCACTCCTCCACAAATACAACCCACGAACACTTTCCCTACTATATATAGTGTCCACAAAACCACTCCTAGCTGCGTTACTGTGGGGTGACAGCCAGCCTGGATTTCCCGGCATTCATGTCAAATACGGACACCATATTTATCAATATATTTGAACAACTTTAGATGTTATAGCGTTATGAAATCAAGGAGTGTTTTTGTGGACGACCGCTAGCTACTAAAGCTTTCTTTTTTTTTTCTCTCTCTGTTTATTTCCACGTGTTCCTTTCTGTTTAAGAGCGTAGGATCGAAACGTGAAAGACTCTATCACTTTCTCGAGCGTTAAACTAATACACCTGTTTGTTGTTTACACACCTATCTTCGTCTTTTGTTTTTCGTAAATTCCAACTATAATATATATATGTATATATATATAATATATATATATATATATATATATATATATATATATATATAATATATATATATATATATATATATAATATATATATATATATATATATGTATATATATCTGTATGTATATATATATATATATATATATATATACACTCTCACATACACACACACACACACACACACACGCGCGCATACTCACACACACATACGCACATATAAATATGTATGTAGTGTCGAGGAGAAGAGACCAAGAAGTTGCCACAAAGTCCAGGATAGCTGATCCCTTTGACGGTGCATACTTTTTCTTGTCTGTCCCAATCAACAATATCAGGACTGTTATGTTTACACTCGACATATGTTTTGATGGGAATGTTCCACTAGTATTCCTTCTGTTGATGTTTGGGCATGTATTCAATAACAGGGGGATTCTCTATATTTTTTCAAGGACAGTCTTTTTTTCCGAATGGCATTGAATATTGTTTTTGCGACATCATATGGTATTGGGAGGTAATACCTTGTTTTTTGGAACAGCTATTTATCACATACATACTGCACTTTTCTGACAATATTATGAGATTTTAACTCTTATTTCTAGCAATGTAGATGTTTCGGTACACTCCGTCACATTTAGCGACGATTAATTTTTTCCACTATGGTATTACATTACGCCTAGTTGTTTACATTAATCTTTTGTGTCTAACTATGTATGCACGTGCATATATATATATCCGTAAGGCTTCCGTGCAGTTTCCGGTTGTTAAATTCATTCACAAGCTGTTCGTCAGTTCGAGGTTACTCATGTTGCTTCGCAGTGAGACTGTAGGACTCAAACTATGCAGATGTTTGTGAAACTAACTTGCCGATCCTCCAGTCATGACTGCGCCAACGTGTATGCATGCATACATGTATGCATGTATGTATGTATGTATGTATGTATGTATGTATGTATGTATGTACGTACGTACGTACGTATGTATGTATGTAGTATGTATGTATGTATGTATGTATTATGTATGTATGTATGCATGCATGTATGAATGTATGTATGTATGTATGTATGTATGTATGTATGTATGTATGCATGTATGTATGTATGTATGTATGTATGAGTCTATGTACGTATGTATGTACGTATGTATGTATGCATGTATGTATGTATGTAATTATGTATGTATGTATGCTTTATGTGAAGGCGCGTGGCTTAGTGGTTACGGTATTCGGCTCACGGTCATAAGGTTTTTAAGTTCAATACCCGGCGGCGCGTTGTGTCCTTGAGCAAGATGTTTTATTTCTCGCTGCTTCAATCCGCTCAGCTGGTAAAAATGAATAGCATTGGATTTCAAACGGCCAGCCTTATCACATTCTGTTTCACGCTGAATCCCCCTGAGAACTAAGTTAAGGGTACGCGTGCTTGTGGAGTCCTTAGCCTCTTGCGCGTCTTAATTCACGAGCAGTCTGTTCAATTGATAGGATCAACTGGAGAGTCACGGTCGTAACCGACGGAGTACTAGTTTCTTTTGTTTTTGTTTTTTTTTTAGTTTTAGTAAGTTTCTATGTGTTGTTGCCTGTAAGGGTAAGTGTATTGTTAGAGCATAGAACATAAAAGAAATAAAGTGATTTACCGAAATGCTTGAACACGGAATTTTTAAACCATGAACTGCCATTTTTTTATTCATAACTTTTGGCTTTGGCAGGTGTCTTAGGAGTTAAAATAATATATAGCATTTAAATTTTCATCGTATGTGAATTATTTTGGAAATTATGATGAATTTTTCGACAAGTCCCAAATGAGGATCGCTTAAAATAAAAAGCATATCTATCCTTTTCTATTCAATTGCAATAATAAACCTTTTAGTTTTTTTGAAACTATAGCATCAAATGCGAATGTGTATGAAATATCAATGCAGGAGTGGCTGTGTGGTAAGTAGCTTGCTTACCAACCACATGGTTCTGGGTTCAGTCCCACTGCGTGACATCTTGGGCAAGTGTCTTCTGCTATAGCCCCGGGCCGACCAATGCCTATTGAGTGGATTTGGTAGACGGAAACCGAAAGAAGCCTGTCGTATATATGTATATATATGTGTGTGTGTGTGTATATGTGTTTGTGTGTCTGTGTTTGTCCCCCTAGCATTGCTTGACAACTGATGCTGGTGTGTTTACGTCCCCGTCACTTAGCAGTTCGGCAAAAGAGACCGATAGAATAAGTACTGGGCTTACAAAGAATAAGTCCCGGGGTCGATTTGCTCGACTAAAGGCGGTGCTCCAGCATGGCCGCAGTCAAATGTCTGAAACAAGTAAAAGAGTAAAAGAGAGAAAAGAGAATGATATAGACGGGAAATGCAAAAAAGAAAAACAGTCAATATTTTTGTAGCTCAAAAATTGCGATTTACGACATAAAATGTCTTCTAAAATTAGCCAGAGCTAATAATGACAAATTTTAATTACTAAATATTGTTAAACACACCTCTGCAAATGCAATGTACATAAGGAATTTACTTTAAATACAACGAACAACCGGCAGTGAGACTGCTTTTAAGCTATCCCCAAATAACTCTCATGGCAGGCAATAGGTTAAGGCCATACATAGAAATGTAAATATGTTGCTGAGAGTATTCGTTGTAAACAAGAAAATATTTTATTTTCACTCTAATATACCCTACTTTATCTTTTTAACATCCCATGCGTTAAACATCCTTATATAAAAGCTACATACATCTACACAATAATAAAGATGAGAATATATATAATTTAATTCAGGTTGCTGGAAAAGCACGTTTCGTAAAGCGAAAAGATAATTCTATCTTCATTCAACACTTTTGATCGAAGACATACAAGATGGAGAGAGAAATATAATTTTTCAAGTGATGAGCGCATGTCTCGATTTAGTATGATATTAATAATAAAACAATTTCGAATTTTCTTTTCTTTCTTCTGGTGTCTGAATGTAGCTTGTGAAAATTTCTCATTGAACATAACCTCTTCACGATTCCGATAAATTTTTGGTTGTATTTCGAATAGTTGTAAGATAATATTTTGTAAAGCTTTATTCAGATCAGAATGAATGTGTTGAAGTCGTGTAATACATATATAACTATTTTTTGTTCATACCAAACTGTATAAATACTTACTATTTTTCTAATCTAAATAATACTTAACAAAACATTTTCTCACAGCTATTCTGGGTACATTTAGATCGTGCCGGGATCGTGAGAAAATCGTTTCAGTCAGATTGTTTCGTGTGTTTCTCTTTTAAACATCAAAAAAAAAGAAAAAGAAAATACGAAAATTAATTTGAGAATAAAAATTATTAAGGTTTTCTTTTAAGATACGTACCTACGGCTCCCAGAAGCTGGTCTAGTCGGTAGGAGTTGTGCGTCATTTCTTGGCGTATGGCTATTGGAAGCAAAACACGTCTTTTATTGTAGATTATTGTATCATATCTTTTAGTCTTGTTACTTCTTTCAGTCTTAGATTGCAGCCATGCTGGAGCACCACCTTGAAGAAATTTTGTCGAAAAAATCAACACCAATACGTTTTTTTAGGCAAGTACTTATGCTATCGATCTCTTTTTTACCGGACCTGTAAGTTATGAGGTCGTTAACACACTAACACTGGTTGTGAAGCGATGGTGGAGGTACAAACATAGACACAAAGACACTCACACGCACACACCCACACGCACGCACACACACACACACATGCACATAGACGAGAGGCTTCTTTCAGTTTCCGTCTACCAGATCCACTCACAAGATTTTGGTCGACCCGAAGCTATAGTTGAAAACACTTGTCCAAGGTGCCACGCACTGGATTGAACCAGGAAGCCACGCCTTTTTGGTATTTTTTACATTCACATACAGAAATATATTCTTTTCCACTCTAGGCACAAGACCCGAAATTTTGGGGAGGGGACCAGTCGATTAGATCGACCTCAAGTACGCAACTGTTACTTAATTTATCGACCCCAAAAGGATGAGAGGCAAAGTCGATCTCAGAACATAAAGACAGCTGAAATATCTATTTCTTTATTACCCACAAGGGGCTAAACACAGAGAGGACAAAAAAGGACAGACAAACGGATTAAGTCGATCGAATCTACCCCAGTGCGTAACTGGTACTTATTTAATCGACCCCGAAAGGATGAAAGGCAAAGTCGACCTCGGCGGAATTTGAACTCCGAGCATAAAGACAGTTGAAATACCCGCTAAACATTTCGACCAGCGTGCTAACGTTTCTCCCAGCTCGCCGCCTTAGAAATATATTCATCTACTGTGACTGACACTTCAGGAAAGAGGCATTATTTTTCTTTAAGGGCCTTGTAAACAAAATCAGGCTGTTTAGCCTTGATTTTCCAGCCCAAGGTTGCGTCGCTTTGTCTGAAGGGCTTTTCTAGTCTTCGTTTATAACACCTTTCCTCCATTAGTATTTCAAAATGCTAGTATAACTTCTAGTAAATGAAATCCACAACTCTATTATGTTTGTTGGCTTTTTTTCTTCTTCCCAGGCCATGTCTAAACAGTCAGATTTATCACATTTTTTTCCCAGGCTGTCTAAACAGTCACATTTATTACAAATGCAATAAATCCTTTCTTCCCACATCTTTTTTTTTTTACTTGTTTCAGTCATTACACTGCGGCCATGCTGGGGCTAAGCCTTGAAGAATTTCTAGTCGAATGAATCGGCCTCAGTACTTACTTCTTTAAAATCCAGGTACTTATTCTATCGGTCTCTTTTGCCGAAACACTAAGTTACGGGGACATAAACACACCGGCACAGATTGTCAAACAGTGGTGGAGGACATATACAGACAGTAATCACACACACACACATACATACACACACACACACACACAGACACACACACACACATCCCGGATGAGCCAATATCTAAGCAAGAAACTCAAAAGAGGGCAGCAACATCGAACTCCATCCTTCACCAAAAGCCTCTCCGATAAAGGTAGAAAATGGAAAGTTGATCACAATGGCGCTGCTCCAGCATAACCACAGTCATTGTACTGAAACATATAAAAGAATAAAAGAATATATATATATATATATATATATATATATATATATATATAATATATATATTTGACGGTTTTCTTTCGGCTTCCGTCTACCAAATCTAAAGCTTCTGTCAGTTCGAGGTTATAATAGAAGACACTTGCCCAAGGTGTCACGCAGTGGGACTGAACTCAGAACCATATGTTTGGAAAGCAGACTTCACACTACACAGCCACGCCTGCGCTTGTTTCATTATGTCCCTTTGATGGTATCTGCTGAGACGGTTTTAATTTTGTACCGTAATCAAAATTCCCTTCAATCCTAACTAGCTAGTACTGCGATTTTTCTCCCCACCACCCAATTTAGCGAAGTACGAATTTTCATGTCATCACTTTATAATGCAATTTTGTAAGACCAAGGCCTGGTTCTGCTTTTAACTTCATTCTGTTCTTACCTTTTCTTCATACACTCGTCTGTTATTTTTTAAACTTTTTTGAAGTCAGGAAATAGTTTTTGTTTTTATTTTGTTCACGTTTTCTTGCTATTCGTATCAGTTTTAAATTGTTCTTTCCTCGATATTTCTGTAATCCAGCGGTCGATATTTTATTATAGTTTTCTTGCTGAATAAAGCATCTACTTCCTAACAGTTGTAGAAAATATATCTCATTTCAAATTTATTTGCTTTTCTGTTTAATTTTGGTTGTTCATTTATTGTCCAGTCTAAAATACTAAGATAGCTCTGTTTTTTTTTTCGGTGGTGGTGGTGGTGGTGGTGGGGTCAGTAAAATACATTAATACATGGATAAGATTGCTCTCTAGCCTCTTCTTTCACTTGTGTATCTTACAATTTGTCTAGTTCATTGATTTCTTATTTCTTTATTGCCCACAATAAACATAGAGGGGGCAAACAAGAACAGACAAAGGAATTAAGTCGATTAGATCGACCCCAGTGCATAACTAGTACTTAATTTATCGACCACGAAAGGCTGAAAGGCAAAGTCGACCTCGGCAGAATTTGAACTCAGAACATAAAGACAGCTGAAATACCCGCTAAACATTTCGCCCAGCGTGCTGACGTTTCTGCCAGCTCGCCGTCCTTCCTAGCTCATTGATTTCTATGTATATGTTTGTCGTTTGCTCTAGCTTTCTGTTTCTTCCTCTAGCTTGATATTGTTTGTCATTTTCTGTTCAAGTTTGCCTTGCTGACCTTATATGCTAATGTAGTTAGCAGGGATGTTATCCAGAGTTTTGGTGAAAACAGGTCTCCTCAAATCTCAAGAATATTTCTTAGGAATACAGGTCGCCTCCTTTTTGCAGGTCAACAATATGTGCTTCAATTTCAATTTTCTTCAGCCGCTAATGCAGCGATTTGGATATTGTGCCGAGTGCATCAATTATCACGGGAACAATGGTCATCTTTGTCTTCTACAATCTCTTCATCTTTCTATCTAGGTCTTGATATTTCTCAATTTCCTCAATTTCTTTCGGATCCACTCCATTATTATATAGTATTGTAAAATCTATAATCTTACGCTATTTGTTCTTCCTGTCTCTTGCGGCCATATCTCATCTCTTTGTTTCAAAAGTATGGTCAATCTTTATGGAGAAATCCCATAAAATCTTATTATTAGCATTCACCACAGGAACCTCTGTCTCGTTCATATTACTGTTTAAAATTCTATTGCAGTCTTTTAACAACACAACGATGTGTTGCTACTTATATTTTGTCTTTGTGCTGGCTTACTGAACTCACTCGGGAGTCTATACTTTTGTTCCCTTTTCTTAAGATTCTGCGTTTGATCTGTGACTGAGTTTTATCAATCTTTGTCTTTATCAAATTCTTTTTAATGACTTGTTCCTAAGTAACTGTAATTAGTGATTTATTTTATCGTTTCAGTTTCCATCTATCCAACAAAAACCAGCGCCTTCAATTTGTTAAATAAATTTATCATGTAATTCCTTCTATTTCTAGCAATTTGTCTTGTTCTTTTTTTCTTTCTTGAATTTTTTTATTCAACTTTTGGTTATTTTACATCGCGGATTGTTTTCTTTCTTCACTATGCACGACATAGCTTTTAAAACTCAGAATCGCAGTGCCAATAGTAGAGACAGCTGACATCGTTTTAGAGTTGTGTGCATTATGTGAGCAGTTTCCTTCTATTTTGTTTTTCCATTCCTCCTTTGTTTTTGTCTGTTTTGTCCAATTCCAAGATGAGCAGAATATCTCAACACAAATGACTGTCCATTGATTCCTCTGATATCACTTCCATCTGATTTTGTTTCAAACACTTCCCCAATCGTTCCCTGATACTCTTTGGAGACTTTCTCATTTATTCCCGTTACCTTATCGTCCTGTAGCACCTCTGAGTATTTGTACCCTTCATCATCTCTCAGCGATGCAATGATCTCATCTTCTAGTAATTCTGTACTATCATGTCTAATCTTTCGACCCCGCTTCATAATTAAAACTGCACAGCCTTGCAAGGAATATATTTTTTATTAATATTTGTGCTTCATCTTGATACGCAAATGAACACGACGGCAAGAGAATAGGTAATTCTTTTATCCTTCCACCCTTCAGTGCAAAATACAAAATTACCTTTTGAAAATGCAATTTTCAAACAGTATTTTTTGCACAATCTCCTATCCACCCACCAAATTGAACACCTCCAAATAATTCAAAATGGCGTTGCCTTTGCTAGCGATTTGAGAAGAGAGAGAGAAGCTGGAGGTAATTCAAGTAAGAAAAAAAGTGGCCATTGAAACACTGCGATTTCCCTTCACTGAAAAGGACTTACCTTATCTCCCTGCCACCAATACTACTACTACTACTACTACTACTACTACTACTCTACTACTCTCCGCTTACTTTCAATATATGATCTCAGTGGCTCGCTTGTTGAACAAGTCGAGTTATGTCCGTTCACGACCAGAAAGGTAAATAGCAACGGCGACAGTTATGATGAGGATAAGGACGATGACGATGGTGCTAATGATTGGTAATGACGATGCTGATAAGGATGATGATGATGATGGTTAAACAGACGAGGTTGTCGACGGTGCTAATATTGATAGTGATAATAATCATCATCATCATCATCATCATCATGGACACAGTGAGAGTAGCAATCTACTTGAATCTGCAATCGAACGTTGAACGTCGAAGCCATTTTACTCTTGCTCTTTTTTTTTTTCAAATTTCTCCATCAAATGTCATCTAAGCACCATGGTCAGCCTACCTGGATATAGAATAAAAAATAATCGATGAGTTGTGGATGACAGGAACAACACAGTTTAAAAATTAATTAAATTTTTGAAAGCCATCTGTCGAGAGAAATCACTTTGGAACTTCATTAATTACAAGAGACGACGACGATTTTCGAGAACAACAATTATTTCTGCCGAACGGAATCAATGTCTTATGTCAGAAACATTTTAGTTTGATTAGAAAATAAGGCAAACCTATAAATGTATTTTCTGACCTGCCAGCTTGTTAAAGTACAATTATCAGATATTTATAGGAGGAGAAGAACTAAGGAGATTGCAATAGCCGAAGTCTAACCAAAGAATTTGTTAAAATCATTGAAATGGAATGACTACAAACCATTAATTGAAATTGAAATTAGTTCACAGCATCGGTTCTGAGAAGCTACTCATTATGAAAACGGTTTTGTTGTTGCTGTTGTTGTTGCTGTTGTTGTCTGTGTCGAATTTTAATTTACGGACGGTTTGTTGTTATCAAAACCGTTTTGAATTTTGTTTTCGAGATTCGCAGTTGTCGTCCCTGCCTGTTGTCTTGAACAGATTTAACCCTTCATTCAATGCTGACGCCTTGTAAATACAGCAGTAGCCTCGGCAAATTATAGATGTCTTGCTCTCACCGCATTAAAGGTATCAGTCTATACGTTTCCATCATACTTTAACGAATATAGAATTTCAATACAGAAGAATTATTTTGTATACACTTGCGCACACACAAACACACACACACACACACACACACACACACACATACGCGCACGCACACACACACACACACACACGCACACACACACACACACACACACACACACACACACACACACACACACACACACACACACACACACACACGTATATATGAGTTCCCTTCTAATTTTAATTATTTAAAGAGAGTGAGAGATATCGCTTTGTCAAATGCCATAAAACAAAAATACTTGATTTATTAAAAATTATTTCCACCTCCCGAGGATGAATTATAATTACAAAATTGCAACCATGATTCGCTCCATTTGAGATGGGGAGATAATATCAAGACTGAAGAATTCTTCCAAACTGTCAGGCCATTAAGGAAAAGAACAGTATTATTGTTGGAAGATAAGCGGACAGTCGTGGATACGTGTTTCTGGTTCAATAGCTTTCATTAGCATGACAATTGTCTGACTTCATCTACAGTATCTAAAGGTCTTAGACTTATACAAACCAGAGTAGAAAACAGTTACGGCTAATTAATTTGCATAAACAATACAATAATTGAGCTAAGAGCCAAAAATAGCGGTGAGCTGGCAGAAACGTTAGCACACCGGGCGAAATGCTAAGCGGTATTTCGTCTGCCACTACGTTCTGAGTTCAAATTCCGCCGAGGTCGACTTTGCCTTTCATCCTTTCGGGGTCGATTAAATAAGTACCAGTTACGTACTGGGGTCGATATAATCGACTTAATCCGTTTGTCTGTCCTTGTTTGTCCTCTCTGTGTTTAGCCCCTTGTGGGTAGTAAAGAAATAGGTATTTCGTCTGCCGCTGCGTTCTGAGTTCAAATTCCGCCGAGGTCGACTTTGCCTTCATTACTTTGACGTCATTATTTTGCTAATATCATTGTAGCTTTGCATGTGTTTTACGTGCTTTCGCGCCATCAGGGGATATTTACTGCACCTGATAATGGGATATTACCGAGGTGAATAAAATTTCCGGATCATCAGTTTTACTTGGCTATACACAGTCGGACACGGCAATGACGTGACCGGTTAATAACAATACACTTTCACTTGCTGGCCTATGTAAGACAGAGTTTTGATATTAGTGGTGATAAGCAGGTTAACTGCTTTGTTTTTTAAAAGTAGGTATCGTAGTCATAGGAAAAGTTTCTGCAACGGTAAAACATCTCAAAATTGAAGAAATAGATATTGGCAGTATAAGGTCAGTTAAAATGGTATCAATTCGTCTCTTTCCCACTCTAAAATATTAATTACTGTAAGGGTGATATTGTTATCACATCAAAATCAGGCTCGATCAGTTCAGAGTTATTCTGAGAAATTGCGTGCGTTAGCTTGCCTTTCTGAATTTGAAAAAAATGGAAGTAAACGACAGAATGCAGAAAATGCTATGATTTAAATTAGACTCATAGATAATAAAGAATCACCTAAGCATCGTATTGAAACATAAGAGTGTCTCCAATCAGGTGATCCGAACCTTAGTGCTTTTATCGAATTTATTCCATAACTCCAAATGATTTCTAAATTTCAGACGAATGAAAAACTGGAAGAGTGACCATGACGATATCACTGCGATTATGTCGATGAGAACAAGATTTTAAATGTCACATTCTTGAATTTAAGTTTACAGTATCAAAATGTTCTACATTTGGTAAACCTTTTATTAAATGTGTTTGTCGGGGATGGGGTTTGTGAGGAGAGCCAATTTACAAAAAAATGTAGCGAAATTTAAAGATACTGAAAATGATGATTCTGCAAGTATTTATTAATGGAATTAGAAAAACAGCAGAATTCAATGCTGATCAATGTGAATCTCAATACAAACGTTGAGATGCCATTTAACACCGGAAGTCGTACTGGGAGACACTGTGGTAACTTTGAATTTTGGAGAGGATTTGAATGAAGCAAAAGAAGAAATGTTATCTAAAACTAAAAACAATTTGATGGATCAGTCATTGAGATTTTTGGCAAATCGTGATGCATTAATAGAAACTGGTAAGAGATGTGAATGTCATTGCTGAATGTAAATAAATAAATAAATAAATAAATAAATAAATAGCAAATAGGTTGCTTGTTATCGATCTAACGAATGGTGATAGTTCAACATTATCTTATGAATTTGAAGATCCAGATCAATTTGGGAGATTAAGTGGTTTTAAGGCTAGTATTTTTCTCAGAAATAATTCTAGGTCATATATTGCTCATTAACAATTTACAAGGGGTTGCTGAATAGTTCTTGGCTTTAAGGGTGTCGCAAAAGGCCCTAGGGCTTAGAAAAACTGAAGGACCGCGGCAATAAGTGAGTGAATCTGAGAGGGGAATATGTTGAATAAAATCATAATTAACTGATTCTCCTGTATTTTCTTTAACCTAAAGCCAGGAACTTTTCAGTGTCCCCTCGTATTTCGAACCATTAGTCACAATGAAGGTAGGGAAAGTAATTAACTAAAAAATTTTTGTAGAGCTTTACCCTGGATGAGGAAAATGGTCCTTTTTATTAGGTATTTGTGTGAAAGTTAGATGGAAATGCCAGAATGCGTGGGAAACTACAATAATTGGTGTAAAGGAAATAATTTGTTCAAATTCTTATCTAATTTCAAGTACTGATCGATATTTCATTCTCTTTCTGAAATGAATCACTTTAACTAAATTGGATTTAAAAGTTGCATTTCATTAAATAATGTCTGACAATACCTGCGAGCATCATAATAATTACTTTTGTTCATAAGAACTATATACGAAAACACCTCTATGTAACCCAGAATCAAATGAATTTTCTATATGGCTGGAACAGTAGTGGCTGTGTGCAAATACATTTGCTTCCTGATTACATGGTTCTGGGTTCAGTCCCACTGCATGGCACTTTAAGCAAGTCTTCTCCTACAGGATGTCCCAAAAGTCACAAAGGGGTCTAAAATTTAAATAAATTTGTTATAATTACATTTTTTAATTTGTAGTATAGATGTGATTTTTAACACCTAACGTATATGTATTTCCATTATACAAACTGTATATGGTATTAAAGTACTGTAAATTTGGAATGAAGCATAAATGAATTACCAATATTTGTGACTTTTGAGACACCCTGTATAACTATGGGCCGACCTAAGCCTTGTGAGTGAACTTGACTGACGGAAACTGAAAGAAGCCCGTCGTATGTGTATGTGTATGTGTGTGTGCGTGAGAGCGCGCGTGTTTGTATTTGTGATCATCCACTACCACAGTTTGATAACCAGTGTTGATGTGTTTACGGCGCCCTAAAAATTTTTCAAGCTGGTGCCCCAGATTGACAGCGCCTACTGACTGAAATAAATAAATGAACCCCAAAACCGTGGTTGTGAAGCGAGCTTCCTAACCACACACACATACATAGGCGCAGGAGTGGCTGTGTGGTAAGAAGATTGCTTACCAACCACATGATTCCGAGTTCAGTCCCATTGCGTGCCTTGTGACTGGATTTGGTTGATGGAAACTAAAAGAAGCCCGTCGTATATATATATATATATGCATATTCTTTTATTCTTTTACTTGTTTCAGTCATTTGACTGTGGCCATGCTGGAGCACCGCCTTTAGTCGATCAAATTGACCCCAGAAGTTATTATTTGAAAGCCTAGTACTTATTTTATCGATTTTTCTGCCGAGCCCCTAAGTTACAGCGTCGTAAACACACCAACATCAGTTGTTAAGCAATGGTGGGGTGGACAAGCACAGACACCCAAACATATATACACACACACACACACAGACACACACATATATATATATATATATATATGTGTATGTATGACGGGCTTCTTTCAGTTTCCGTCTACCAAATCCACTTACAAGGCTTTGGTCGACCCGAGGCTATAGTAAAAGACACTTGCCCAAGGTGCCACGCAATGCGATTGACCCGGAGCCATGTGATTGGGAGGCAAGCTTCTTACCACACCGCACATATATATATATATATGTACGTATGTATTTGTGTCTGTGTTTGTCCCACCACTGTCGCATCACAACCGATGTTGGTGTGTTTACGTCCCCGTAACTTAGCGATTCGGCAAGAGAGTCCGGTAGAATAAGTACTAGGCTTTCAAAGAATACGTCCTGCGGTGGGGGGGTGGGGTCGATTTATTCGACTAAAGACAGTGCTCCAGCATGGCCGCAATCAAAAGACTGAAACAAATAAAAGAAAAAGAAAAATAGAGTAACTGTCCATTCCCTATACTTGACGTGTAGGCATTTACACTTATTTTAACGCCATCACCTGGATTGTTAAGTGTGGTGAAGCAACCTCCCATCTATCGGGTCCCCAGTTTGCGGATAGAGAAATGATCAGAGATCTGGCTGAGGAAGCAATGACCAAAATTTTCTGTCACAGATATTTGAAAAAAATTTTTATTTCTTTATTGCGCACAGAGGGGACAAACAAAAGGATTAAATCGATTGCATCGACCCCAGTGCGTAACTGGTACTTATTTTATCGACCTCGAAAGGATGAAAGATGTTTGAATAAAATCGATATTTTCATATTATACAGCTATTTTTAAGATTTAAAAAATCACACATTATATTATGGGTGTTCTGTAATTTGAACAGGTATAAAATGTTACTTGAATAAATCCAGAAAACTATGCGTATTATCTTTCCAGCGTTTTTCTGATGGAGACAGAACGTCAACTTGCTTCCTTTTTCCTATGTAAGTGTTACATAACAATGTAAGATTATATCACAGGTATTACGAATTGACAGAAATTTAATCTAAGCGAGCATCTAAAACTATTCGTTATCAGCTCTTACAAGAAAAAAACATTGTCTTTGTGGCATTTTTATCGGAAATTTTTTTAAATATTACACTAAAAAGGATGCAACTACTTGTCGTTTCATGCTAATTCCGACAATAACAGTCTGAAACCTATGATGTCATGTAGTTTATATCAATTTTACCGAACATTAGAAGAACGATCTTATGAAAATAAGTAATATAGTTTCAATTTTGTTTCTATAATTTTTAAGGGAGGCATTGCTTCCCTTGTTTCCATGGACCGCACGCCCATGATATATATATATATATATATATATATATATATATATATATATATATTATATTATATATATATATTATATTAAATTAGAGATAAAACCACCATTAGGTAAATCATACAATGAAAAACTTAAGCCAATACATAAGATTAATTAATTTATATTATTTTAAATATATATCTTTTTTTATTTTAAATATTATTTTATTTTATATTATATATATATATATATATATATAATATATATTGATAAAAATTGTAAGACAACAAAAGAATAAAAGAGACCGCGATATTATGTAAAAGAGGAATTTATCTGTAAATGTAATATGTGACAATTACTAGGTAACCATGATAAAACTCCGAGTTTGGGATGCCGAGGTGGAAATCCACGCCGCCGCCATCTCTTCAGTTATCCGGCCATAGCATTTTTTCCGATGGCCGAATAACTGAAGCGATGGCGGCGTGGATTTCCACCCCGACATCCGAAACTCGGAGTTTTATCATGGCTATCGAATAATTGTCACATATTACATTTACATATATATATATATATCAACATGTGATCTCTTGAGCACCACCAGCAAAAATATTTTTTCCTCTGTCTTCCCTTCTTGGGATCTTTCCTTCTCCTTGTTTCCGACGAAGAGCTCCGCTCGAAACGTTAAACCCTCCTTCCCTTCTTTCCTGAGCGTCAATAATACTTTAATTGTTCCACGTCCTCGCGTTGCTGTGTTTTTTTCTCTTTTTTTTCTGTGTTTTCTTGTTTGGATTAACTATATATATATATATATATATATATATATAGGTTAGCCGCGAATACTCAGTTAGCAGTGCCGGATAAAATCATGAGTTGCGCTTTGGCAAGATATAACACGCTATTGCCGGTGAAGTCCTGAAGCTCTGAAATGAGCGAGAATGCCACTATTGTTTGTAAGAAGAATGGTTAGAGAGAATGAAATGCAAAGCATAAAAAATACTTTTGTCTCTGGATTTCCACTTTACACAAATTACACTTTTATGAATCTTGGTCTAGAATATCCATCAGTTTCACTGGCACTGCAATCGTGTACAGGACATGCTACCATTATATGCCTTATGGTCATATTTAGACTATTTTTAATCATAGTCTTATTCGAGTTGGGTCGCCTCGACCCTAAAGACAAAATCGAACGAAACTGAGAATTGTTTTCTTGTTCACAAAATTTCTGATATTTCTTTATTTCTCTTGAAAGTCTAATACAAAGAAGCAAATAGCAAATGTCGACATTTTCTGTTTGACATTTCAAATAACAGTAATAATTGATGTGTGATGGACAGACTTTTTCTTCTGTTTAGTTTAAAGAGGAAAAAACAATATGGAGTTTTTGAGAGATTCATGCTCTCCCAAGTGTATTAGCAACGTAATAGAAGTGAAATGGTTCCAAGAGAGAATCGAAGGTCAGATTGTGCGCTCACTTCACCGACAACGTATCAGTCTTTCATATTACATTACAAAGGTAATCTAGAGAACAATATCGTTGATGTTGTTGTCGTTATTATTATTATTATTATTATTATTATTATTATTATTATTATTATTATTATTATTATCATTATTATTTTGCTTCCTTTTTTTTTCTTCTTTCAAATTTGCTTCCATTTCTTGCCGAGTGTCTTCCCGACTCCTAGGGCAAAGAAACTCATAGTATACATTGGTAGGCTATTAAACTAAACTCACTAGTTCGTTCATTTTTTTTTAAGTTAAATTGAAATACATGGGTAGTAATAGTTCTTTTTTAAGTTAAATTAAAATACATGGGTAGTAATAGTTCTTTATTATTATTATTATTATTATTATTATTATTATTATTATTATTATTATTATTATTATTATTATTATTATTATTATTGTTCACGAACTGGCAAAATCGTTAGCACGCCGGGTGAAAGGCTTAGCGGGTTTTCCGCCCGTCGCTACGTTCGGGTTCAAATTCCGCCGAGGTCGACTTTGTCTTTCATCCTTTCGGGATCGATAAATTAAGTCCAGTAAAACACCGCGGTACATGTAATCGACTTAATCCCCCCCCCCCACAAGCTACCCTCTTGGCAAAAATTTGAAATCATCATTATTATTATTTCTTCGTATAACAGTGTAGGTAAAAATGCACCGGAGCGTTTAGTCATCTGTCAAGTCACAACAAGGACCTCAGACAGATAATACTTTCCCTAAGATGTGCGCTGTTACCAATAAGTCTGCTTTTTGCAAGACATCAATCTTGCATGGGATTTCCAGTTGCTTAAGAAGTTTCTACTATAGCCTCGGGCCGACCAGAGCCTGTGAGTGGATTTGGTAGAGGGAAACTGAGAGAAGCCCGCCGTATATATGTATATAAATATATATATATATTATATATATATATATATATATATATATATTATATATATATATATATATATATAATATATATATATACCAATTAAGGACTGACATGAAAAGTGGACAGTCAACATGCTTGATATAGACGTCAAATCGCCATTCTCCACAAAGATTATGTTCTCAAATCAAACTCATCACAAACCAAGCAATAAACATGTGTATTTCGTATATTTTCACTGTTTATTGCTTGGGTTTGTGATGAGTTTGATTTGAGAACATAATCTTTTGCGGAGAATGGAGATTTGACGTCTATATCTAGTATGCTGACTGTCCACTTTTCGTGTTCAGTCCTTAATTGGTATGTATAAATATTTAATCTTCGGATTCTTTTTTAATATGCTAGACCACTGGTTTTAATTGATAAATATTGATTTCTACCCTTAATTAATTTTATATATATATATATATGTGTGTGTGTGTGTGTGTGTGTGTGTCTCTCTATATATATATGTGTGTATGTATATATGTATATGTATGTATATATATGTATGTGTGTGTATACGTTTGTGTGTCTGTGTTTGTCTCCGCTTGATAGCTTATGCTGGTGTGTTTACGTCCCCGAAACTTAATGGTTCGGCAAAAGAGACCGATAGAATAAGTACTAAGTTTACAAAGAATAAGACCTGGCGTTGATTTGCTCGACTAAAGGTGGCATGGCCGTAGTCAAATGACTGAAACGAATAAAAGAATATATATACACAGAAGGATAAGCATATTAAAAGGGGTCCGTGGGAAAACTTTAAATAAAAGTGTAGGGAACCACTGTGAATAGGTTGGGAACCACTGGACTAAATCCTTCAAGGTAATACCCCAGTATGGTCATTGTGGCCATGCTGGGGTAATACCACAGCATAGCCACAGTGCATTTACAGAAACGATTTATAAATTAGATAAAAGATAAAAAGCGTAGGAGTGGCTGTGTGGTAAGTAGCTTGCTTACGAACCACATTGTTCAGCGTTTAGTCTCAATGCGTGACACCATGGGCAAGTGTCTTCTACTATAGCCTCGTGAGTGGATTTGGTAGACGGAAACTGAAAGAAGCCTGTCGTGTATATATATATATATATATATATATAATATATATATATATATATATATATTATATATATAATATATTATGTTATATAAATTAGAGATAAAACCACTATTAGGCAATCATACAATGAAAAACTTAAGCCAATACATAAGATTAATTAATTTATATTATTTAAATATATATCAAAATTATTAAAAAAGATAATTAATATAACACTACGATCGTTTCATGGCTGTTCAATTGTTAAAATTTTCGAGTTACAGTCATTCTTCAGGTCGTTTACATATCTAAAATATAATCAATATTTTAAATATAATAATATATATAATACAATAATTTTACTTATAATAACTCTATTATCAAATATGATTATATCCAAATCGACTATAATGTTAATATAATTATTTTAATTTATAAGGTAGGAAAAACCCATAATCTAATATCAATATTAGTCTATATCTAATTACATAAATATTTAAAATGACTAATATATAAGATTATCAATGAAAATATATATATAAATATTATAATCAAGATCTAAAATAATCTCTATAAATAATTGTATATAATAAAAACCTAATAAATTTAATTTTCCATACTTAAAGATGAAATAGCTAATTTCAAAATACAAATAAACTAACTTAAATATGGAAAATTAAATTTATTAGGTTTTTATTATATACAATTATTTATAGAGATTATTTTAGATCTTGATTATAATATTTATATATATATTTTCATTGATAATTTATATATATTAGTCATTTTAAATATTTATATAATTAGATATAGACTAATATTGATATTAGATTATGGGTTTCCTACCTTATAAATTAAAATTAATATTTAACATTATAGTCGATTTGGATATAATCATATTTGATAATAGAGTTTATTATAAGTAAAATTATTGTATTATATATATTATTTATATCTTAAAAATATTGATTATATTTTAGATATGTAAACCACCTGAAGAATGACTGTAACTCGAAAATTTTAACAATTGAACAGCCATGAAACGATCGTAGTGTTATATTAATTATCTTTTTTAATAATTTTGATATATATTTAAATAATATAAATTAATTAATCTTATGTATTGGCTTAAGTTTTTCATTGTATGATTTGCCTAATAGTGGTTTTATCTCTAATTTAATATAATATAATATTTTACTATAAAATTGGACTCAATCCTAAATCTGATTTTTCCCTGTAAGTTTGGATTTATTCCCTAATATTTTATTATATATATATATATATATTATATATATATATATATATATATATATATATATATGTATGTATGTATGTATGTATGTATGTATGTATGTATGTATGTATGTATGTATGTATGTATGTATATATATATATATATATATGTGTGTGTGTGTGTGTATACGTTTGTGTGTCTGTGTTTGTCCCCCCAACAACGCTTGAAAACCTATACTGGTGTGTTTACGTCTCCGTAACTTAATGGTTCGGCAAAAGATACCGATAGAATAAGTACTAGGCTTGCAACTAATAAGTCCTGGGGTCGATCTGCTCGACTAAAATCGGTGCTCCAGCATGACCACAGTCAAATGACTGAAACAAGTAAAAGAGTAAAGAGTAAAAAGAGTAATGAGTACAGGTATTTGGTTTTCGAGTGAATAACGTCTTTCTTTCTGTATATTCTGTGTTTCGATTCCCAGACCGGGCGTTGTGAGTGTTTATTGAGCGAAAACACCTAAAGCTCCACGAGGCTCCGGCAGGGATGGTGGTGATCCCTGCTGTACTCTTTCATCACAACTTTCTCTCACTCTTACTTCCTGTTTCTGTTGTACCTGTATTTCAAAGGGCCGGCCTTGTCACTCTCTGTGTCACGCTGAATATCCCCGAGAACTACGTTAAGGGTACACGTGTCTGTGGAGTGCTCAGCCACTTACACGTTAATTTCACGAGCATGCTGTTCCGTTGATCGGATCAACCGGAACCCTCGTCGTCGTAACCGACGGAGTGCTTCCATCCATATTCTGTGTTACTTATAAAATACTAAGCTGCAAAGTTACATTCATAAAAAAACAAAACCGTTTTGTGAGGACAGAAAAAAAATGTCATTGAATCAATCTTCTCCAGTTCTAAATAGAATTCTATTTATCACGTGTACTATTTCACATGCTGCGTGGTAGAGTATATAACAATAAAGTAGTAACGTCAATATGACGGTAAAAGCATGGAATTAACATAAAAATAGTGGAGATCATCATGAATGAGAAAAACCTTTTTGTTTAGCCCTAGGACTCGTAAGTCGATTATCTAGTCTCTATAGCGTATAAGTGACCGAGCTCATTCTCATTACCTCGCCGTTCCGTTGCAGAGTTCAAGGCCAGCGGTTTTGAGTGGAGGTGGCAAGTCGATTACATCGAGGCCGGTGTGAACTGGTTCTCCAGTAAAGGAAACGTTGACGTCAGCGGAATTTGAACCGAGGCCACAGAGCACCGGAAGGATTTGCCGCTAAGCGTTTAGTCCTATGTGCTAATGATTCTGCTAGCTCACTGCCACCTTCGTAAATAAGATCGAAAGACTATAGAAAAGTGAACTTTGTATCCATTCATTGTAAAATCTGTATACATATATATATATGTATGTCTGTGAGTGTGTTTGTGCATGTGTGTATATGTGTGTATGTATATATATATATATATATATGTGTGTGTGTGTGTGTGTGTGTGTGTGTGTGTGTGTGTGTGTGTGTGTGTGTGTGTGTGTATGTGTGTGTAAGTATATATATATATATATGTAGAAATATCATTATTTCTAATTCTCTCTGAAGGAGACTATGTCAGCGGTACTGGATATTAATAGTTAACGCCAAGCTAACATGGCAGTCCAGAAAAATAGGACGAATGATGCCGTTGATTAGCTCCAAGAGGCCTCTTGGAGCTAATAAACGGCAGCACTTGTCTTCGTCCTATTTTTCTGGACTGCCATGTTAGCTTGGCGATAACTATTAACATACATACATACATACATACATACATACATACATATATATATATATATATATATAATATACACCCACATACATATATACCATATTTGATGGCCTATAAGACGCACCTTTTTTTATCCAAAAATGGCTTTAAAAATCCCACTCAAAACTCGCTCAAAAAGGTATTATGTTTACAAAACATGTGCTAGCGTCTATTGGTGAACAATCGCCTACGGTATGTTTATATCGAATGTGGATGCAATAAATTGCTTATAAGCTTATAATTACCGGTAATAACATAAAGTTGTACAGGTAAGTGAGGATTTAAAATATTATTTTAGTGGTAATTTATGCATCCTATGCATTCCTGCGTCTTATGCGCCATCAAATACGGTATTTGTAACACATGGTATAATTATAAAGAGGGAGAATTTTAGCCATTTCTGCGCAGATTGAAAAAATGATGAACAACCTTAATCGATTTTCGAACCATATTGGGTTCTCATTAGAGGCGTCTACATCATTTTGACAATCTCCAGAGAAACAACATATATATATATATATATATCTATATATATATATATATATATATATATATATATATATATATATATAATATATATATATATACACATAGTAAAGCTTACATACGACGATGTTACAGGTATTTAGCCCCAGGAAAACATCTTTTCCACTGTAAGCAAGGGATCCAATGTTCTCTCTCCAGCATTAGCAACACCTCCAGACCAATTGCTTCTGGGTAATTTCCCTTCTTCGGCACAGGACAATCGCTGGCTAGAGGTGGCTAGAGGTGTCACCTTAAAAGTATATACAGTGAACGAGGTTGAATAGCTACTATCTCCAGCCAACGATTGTTCTGTACTGAGGAAGTGAAATTACCCAGAAACCATTGGCGTGCAGGTGTTGCTAAGGCTGGAGGGTGAGCATTAGATCTCTTGCTCACAGTATACGGATACAGATGATCTGTCGGTGTTCAGCTGGAAAAGGTGTTTTTCTGGGGTTAAACAGTAGTAATATCATCCTAAGCAGGACTGCCACTCTACGTTGGCAAACAGGCTTTACTATGCATTAGTATTACTATATATCTCTCGCTAAGAGATTTAAAACTAATTGTTTCTCTCTTCATATATATATATATCTCACGGTCTAACACACACACACACGCACATATACATGTGTGTTTGTGTGCGTGCGTATATGTATGTGTGTGTGTGTTTGTGTGTTTTATATAATGGTATTTAAACGTAGCGTATGCAAATTACCTGCATATTTCAGAAAAATATTCTCGTTTCAAAAAAATATGTTCTCATTCGCCTTTTGTAGCCTATAAATACAATAAAAATATAGCACTTCTAGCACCTCTAATCTAATCATTTAATTAACTAGCACCTCTAATCATTGGTATTTCTTAACACTCTACTCTGAAAAACAGCTGCAACAGAGGGGAAAACCTGTTCATTGTGCAACAGCATGAATTAAATTAACTCCATCGCAAACTATAACAGAAATGTTATGATTTTTACCGAAAGTGAACTTGTAAGAATTCTCATTTGTTGTAAGCAGGGGAAAGACCAAACACAACTTGATTGCTTGGCCAAAGTGGAAGGTGTCTGTCTTCAACCCTTTCGGTCTGGTCCACTATACAGCCTTTTTCGCTAAGACAACCAGGCAGATAAATACTGATTGTCCTTGCCAGCGAAAAGAAGGTAGCTTGACGATCTTCACTGTGGACTCAGCTGTTAGCCGGGTCCGTTCTACACACGACAGCATGTGGTCAACATAGCTCCATATGTCAGCAATACAGGACGTGTCCGTCTAGAACTTTTTCGTCGCTCAACGCAGATCACAAGCGGGTCCGGCTGACAGCACTTCCCTGTGTGTAGATTTTATCTCGAACTGGCAATGCTCCTCTGTAACTATTCCAGGCAGGAGACTTCTGAGAGTTATCCATAGACCCCGGTTCGAAAGTCCGCCGGAAAAGACTAGCCAGTTGACTCCCGTCCATGCCTAAAACTTCCCTGGGAACGTCGACGCTCTTGCCTGCCACTAACCCTCTGTAAAGCGCCGAAGTGGAAGTTTCATCGACTGACAGAGTGCTGTGAATACCTGACGACACTCTAGAGGTCAGGAGCCCCGCATCGATCTACACTTGATCCAGGACTGCAGCTCAGTCAAAGAAACGAGATGCGGGAAAAGGAATCTGACAAATGGTGACTGCCCAGTGGACCACGGCCCTTCGGTAGGGAGTGGGAAATCAGGCGCTCCAGTCCAGTAATACACGAACGGGGCCAAGGTATTACCGTGAAGCAGTAATATACGACGGAGGCGATGAATGCGTTTGCAGCCTCTGCCCGATTTTTTAGGGATAGTTTTCTTTCGGCCCATTTCTAGGTGAGATTGGCCACCCTGCTCGTCTCCTCGTCTCAACCCTTTCTAATTTAGACACAAAATCAAAACTTACAGGAGAAGACTTTAGTCAATTCCGTCGACTTCAGTAGATTACTGGTATTCTGTTTGATCGACACCGCAGATATTAAAGGTAAACTTGATTTTAACGAGATTTGCATTCAGAACCTAAAAAGTAGGATTTCTCTACAGTTTTCTTCAAACCAATTCAGTTCTGAAGCTTTAGTTATTGGGTGGAAAAATTCACTGATCAAGGGTGCCACGTTTGAGGATCAAAATCAAATTCAAGCAATTGCGAAGCAAATTTCTTAATGACGCAGCTGTGACCTGCATCTTTGTTAGAAATTACGTTATATTTATGACAAAAATCTCGCAGGTTACCCGGAAAATAAAATATAACCTGATCAGAAAACTAACAAACCACCAAGGATTTATGGCATTTACGCAGTTATCCTCAAATCGAATGGAACTAACGTAAATTCCATTTCCAAAACTTCCTAAAGAAATCCTTGGATCAATAGAATGCCGCCATTAAACTAGCAGAAGAGAATGATAACATCAATTTTTCACAAAACTTTCAACAAATATCTATCATTCCGTCAGCTTGGAGTTCACCATTTTATGTTGTATCCTTTTGATGTGGAACTCTGCTAACAGCTGCAGTTGCCATTATTTCGCTATCCTCTAAAACAGCCAATAATTGCAAGTATTGGAAATTGGGTCGCAACTGATATCAGCAATAATATTAATATCTTTTTAATGCTGTTGGTGGGTTTGTTTTAGTTATATGCTCAGTTAGATAGGCTTCAAAGGGGTTAGAATCAATGCATCTACATAGAAGCCTTACTGAGGTATACATATATCATGCATATATACATACATAGATACATACATACATGTATTTTATACAAACATACATACCTACGTATATATATATATATATATATATATTATATATATATATATATATATATATGTATGTATGTATGTATGTATGTATGTATGTATGTATGTATGTATATACATAAATATATAATATACACACACACTGATATATATATATATATATATAGATATATATTATATATATATATATATATATAATATATATATATATATACATAAATATATATATACACACACTGATATATATATATATATATATATATATATATATATATATATATATGCAGATCTCTGTATCTGTACGTACATAAGGATGTGTGTGTGTGTGTGTGTACGTGAATGTAATTTATGCACGTTCATAAATTAGCACGCATGTCGCTCCAGTTTTAGGAGGACATTCGTCACGATCCTAGCTGTATTTTCGTCGAATTATTTTTCCCGAGGCACCCGTGGGTAGCCGTAAAAATCGATGTTCAGCCTTAACTTTTACGAATTTTGAAGTTTGCTAACATGAGTTAAGTCCCTTCTTGGCATAGCGAAGTGAAAATGTGTGAGTGTTTGTGTGTGTGTGTGATGGATAGAGAAGTTGTGTGTTGAAGTATGTGTGTGTGAGAGAAAGAGAGAGATAGAGTAAGTGACAGCGTTCACCAAAAATAAAAATGTATAATGTTCTTTTTTTTTCTTTAACACGAGATATAGTATTATATTTTATAATCAGATTATATATACTTTCTCACACAACAGTTAAAATATATTTATTTTAAATCATTTATTTATTTTAAATCTTTGATCTTCTCCCCCCCCTCTCTCTCTCACACACACACATTACTTTGGGTGCGAAAGAGTTTTACTTTTATTTTACGCCGAGGAAAAAGTGTTATGTTGAGAATCCATTTATTTAACAACATAGAAACAAATAGGTAGGTAACAATTCGTCAGTGAATTACACAATACAAATGGGTAAAATTTCCGAGGCTCTTCCATACCCCATTCCGTTTCTTAGACCACAAAAAGGGTTTTATAGTATATTTGGAGGCCAGGGTAGTTGATTCCACGCAAAAAAATCCAATTTTCTTTTCTTAGTGAAAATCGTGCGAGTGTTATCTAAAAATTTGCCTGGAGTTTTTCGTGGTAAATTTGAGATTAAAAACAAATGTTTTCCATATTCTTAATCTCCGCATTTTCCCATGTACATTGAAAAATAGATGGTGAAAAGATCAATGGGTGCGGGGGGTGAAATTTTCGAGGCTTCCACCACACTCCATCCTGTTTTTCGGACCACAAAAATGGGTTTGTAGCATATTAGGAGGCCAGAGTAGTTGATTCCACGCAAAAAATCCGATTTTTTTTTTTAGTAGATCTCGTGCAAGTGTTAATCTAAACATTTAATCTAAAACCTTTTTTCCATTCATTTCTCTTTATGAAATTCTCTGTACGTAATTTTGCTTTCTCGGTGGTCAAAGCAAATGATGACTGGCAAAATATCAGTGGCCTAATGCTGACATTGGATACAATGACCTGATCTACAATAATGCGTTAATTGAAATCGAGGATGTCCTGCTCAAAATGGGTGGGGCAGCGTTGAACACATTCAGTTTGCCATCTCATTGCGACAGGACGTTAACACACTCCCACCAAAGTTACTTCTGGAGTTGTCGTATGACGCTGATGGCCTTACGGAGTACCTGAGAGTAAATGAACCGAAATTACTCCCTGATCAGAGGCTGGTGTGCGAAACTGTCGTCAGTGCCGTTGAAAAACAGGCGGGCGGTATTTTTTTCCTCGATGCTGCTAGAAGTACCGTCAAGTCCTTTGTAACACAATTAATACTTGATTAGAATCGTCGCGAGAAACAAATTGCACTAGCCGTTGCTTGCTCGGGAATCGCTGCTACGTTACTGCCGGGAGGTAGGACGGCGCACTCGGCATTCAAGCTGCCTTTACATTTGGTGAGGGCCGAGGTTCCTACTTGCAACATTGGCAAAATTTGAGAGGAAGCTGAAGATCTTAGACAGTGCCGTTTTATTGTATGGGACGAATGCACAATGACCAATAAGGGTGCCCTTGA
This sequence comes from Octopus sinensis, assembly GCF_006345805.1. Lineage (NCBI taxonomy): Eukaryota > Metazoa > Mollusca > Cephalopoda > Octopoda > Octopodidae > Octopus > Octopus sinensis. Next base: position 154,480,196 of record NC_042999.1, read on the forward strand.
GGCACAGGACCGGTCACTGGAAGGTATCAGGGATTCTTCTATGAGTGGTGCAACTCCATTGCTTTCAGGAGATTTCAGGCAAACCCTTCCTGTTATCCCTAAAGGGAGCCGGGCTGCTGAAGTGCGCGCATGCCTTAAGTCATCCACGTTGTGGCTCCAGGTTAAGACCTTGAGCCTAAGCACAAACATGCATGCACATTTGCTTGGTGATATCACGTCTGCAGCATTTTCTGAAGAGATTTTAGCCCTTGGAGAAGGCAAGGTCCCTAGGAATGATAGGGGCGACATAACCATCTCTGAACTGTGCAAAACCGTGAACAACCCTTCCGATCTTTTGGAAACAGTGTTCCCCAATCTGGAAAGTAATTATGCAGACATCTATTGGCTCATTGAAAGAACCACCCTGGCCCCTAAAAACGTAGCTGTCAGTGCTATCAGCGACCAGCCCATAAGCCGAATTCCGGGTGAAGAGCGCATCTACAAATCGATTGACCGGATCTCTGACCCCCAAGACATTGTCAATTACTCTATCGAGTTTCTCAACTCATTGGAGCCAGCAGGGCTTCCACCTCACATTCTTAGGCTAAGGGTTGGATGCCCAATTATGCTAATCAGAAACTTTCCTTCCGCCTAAACAGTGCAACGGGACCCGCTTTGTAATCAAGTACCGGACGTCCCACATGATTGAGGGAGGCCACCATTGTTACAGGGTGCGGGAGGGGTGAAAATGTTTTCATTTCAAGGATGCACCTTTATCCCTCGGGCTTAGACATGCCGTTTAACCTCCGCAGATCGCAGTTCCCGGTGAGACCATGCTTCGCCATGTCCATCAACAAATCCCAAGGCCAAAAACTATCGGTAGCAGGCATCCATTTGGGGTTTTCCATTAAATCAAGATAAAAAAAATTGATAAACCGATTCCTTATAGGATTTCCCACTAAAATTGTCTACACCCATTTTCAACCATAACTTTTACCAATTTTGACATATTTTGCTCAAACTTGATGCCAGCATTACTTAGGACTCATGGGATCTTTGAATCCTTTAAGTTCTCAAAAAAAAGAAACAATCGATGAGTGGAAATAATCGATAAACCGATTCCTTATAGGATTTCTCAATCAAATTGCCTGCAACCCATTTTCAGCCAAATGTTTACCAATTTCAACGGATTTCATCAAATTTGATGTCGGTGTCATTTATTTTGGTTTGAAATAAAGCGCTTGGTCACTTAATAATACTAACTTAATCCCGGACAATGCCGAGTTATACTGCTAGTGTATATATATATATATATATATATAATATATATATATATATATATAATATATAATATATATATATATATGTCGTGTGCTTGTATGTGTGTGAGTTTGTGCTTTCATATATACATGCACTATCATGCATGCATATATATAACAGTTCTTAAATGAATATTTGTAAAGCTTATGTAAGACTATCTTTTTCTCTCTATTCCTTTTTTCTCTATTTTTGTTTCAGTCTTTTTGTATTATAATTATTTTGGTTTGGCTCAGGTTCGGTCTTATTCCTGGTAGGATTTATGTGGCTATCTGGTTACTTACTACCTGTAAGCATAGGTATCCATAAGTTTTCAGTAGTCTTTCAAGTGCATAAAACCCTCCTGATAATCCTTGCTGTTCCTAAGAGACAAACCTTCTGCAAGAGCTCTACCAGGCATTCTGTTTCAATCTCCTTCAGTCATTTGTCTATATCTTTGCTTACTGTTCCCAACGCACCAATTATTATAGAGACTACCTTTATTGTTCGCATCGTATCTGATATCTTCCGATGTTATTTACTACAATGATGAACTTAAACCTCCAATACATGCTTTCAAAACCTATGAGCGAATTCTATATGTACATTACGATTGTTCCACGAATCGTTATTAACAAAGACTGTTGGTAATCAGTGATCATATTAACACCCCCGCTCTGATGAAGCAACATTTCGAAGTGATAAGGGCAAATACAACTAAAACTGAAAGTAAATGACATTGTAAATGACATACGGTTAACAGAAAGCTCATTTAAGAACCGATTACACCAACTTACGTAGCTTCATATACGGTTACTACATAGTTCTCGAAGCACATCTAAGAAAAGATAAGACTGAATTTTCTCACCCCGTCTAGTATATTTTCATCTTGTCTTTTACAGCAACAACTATGACAAATGTCTGGATGTTAAAGGCTATTATAAAATACAAGTACTAGCTATACACGAAGTTGCACTACACGCGCGATCAGCGCAGGTGTGGCTGAGTGGTAAGAAGTTTGCTTCTCAAACAGAAGGTACTATGTTCAATCCCACTGCGTTGCACCTTCACCAAATGTTTTCTACTATAGCTTCGGGGCAAGATAGGTTTATATATGTGTCATATGTGTGTGCGCGCGCGCGCGTCTGTGTGTGTGTGTCCGTCAGTGTATGTGTGTGTGTATGTGTGTCTGTGAATGCGTGTGTATATATGTCTGTGAGTGTGTGTGTGTGTGTCCGTGGGTGTGTGCGTGTGTGCGTGCGTGCGTGTATGTGTGTGTGCGTGTGTGCATGTATGTACGAATTATCTCCACACCCACTACTCGACAGGTTACGTCCGTAACTTAACAGTCCAGCAAAAGAGACCAATAAGATATGTACCACGCTCAAAATAAGCCTGGTACTAAATACCGTGATCAATTCGTTCGACTAAGAATTCTTCAAAGCGATCCCCCAGTATGGCCGCAGTCAAATGAGTGACACAATTACTCTTTTACTTGCTTCAGTCATTTGACTGTGGCCATGCTGGAGCACCGCGTTTAGGCGAGCAAATCGACCCCAGGATTTATTCTTTGTAAGCCTAGTACTTATTCTATCACTCTCTTTTGCCGAACTGCTAAGTTACGGGGACATAAACACCCCAGCATCGGTTGTCAAGCGAGGCTATGTTGGGGGACAAACACAGACATACAAACGTATACACACACACATACATATATATACATATAATAATAATAATAATAATAAATAATAATAATAATAATAATAATAATAATAAACATTGTGTACAGTGCTCAGGTGCACTACAACTCATCTAAAGTGTATGTATAATCAGGTGTAGTTTCGGCGGATTTCGGAAAGCATGAGGGCCTTAAAGGATGCAGTGTCATGGCAGTCAACAACTGACGCAGGCAGTTTATTCCATGCTTCAGCAACTCGTATATATGTATATATATATATACATATATACGATGGGCTTCTTTCAGTTTCCGTCTACCAAATCTACTCACAGAGCTTTGGTCGGCCCAAGGCTATAGTAGAAGACATTTGCCCATTTGCCCAAGGTGACACGCAGTGGGACTGGGGACTGAACTCGGAACCAGCTTGTTGGTAAGCAAGCTTCTTACCACACAGCCACTCCTGCGCCTATGTATGTGGTACTGAACCCGGAACCATGTGGTTCGTAAGCAAGCTATATACCACACAGCCACTCCAACACCTATAGATAAAAAGATAAATAGTTAGATTATAAGATAAAAAGATAAAAATATTTTTAAAAGTCTGTTAAAAATGAAAATGGACGCTGGAAATAATGCTTTTTTATTCATTAGACAGTCAGTCATCCATTGTTTATCATTCTCGTTCCAACAATGAACGTTTCTGTCTTTCATAGAAGCCAGCCCCTTGGATGAAGGTTTTAGATAATTTAAATTAGAAGAGAACACACATACACGTATTTGTGTGTGTGTGTGTGTGTGTGTGTGTGTGAGCACGTCAGTTAGATGTCACATATCTATTTGTATAAAGTAATGTTGACCTACTTAGCAAGTTTGATGGTTAAAATTAAATCTATTATCTATAACTGTTGCATGTCAGAAATTAAGCTTATACAAATACACACACACACACACACACACACACACACACACACACAATCTCTCTCTCTCTCTCTCCCTCTCCCTCTCTCTCTCTCTCTCTCACACACACACACTCTTTCTCTCATACACATACTCTCTCTGTCTCTCTCACACACACACACTCTCCATTTCACACACACACAGATACATACACACACATAGCCTCTCTCTTTCTCTCTCTCTCACGCACACACTCACACACACACACACCACACAAACACACACTCTCTCTCTCACACACACATGCAAAGACATACTCTCTTTCATACTCACACACATACTCTCTCACGCGCACACACATACTCTCTCTCTCTCTCTCTCTCTCTCTCTCACGCACACACACACACACACACACAAACAGAAATACTTTGCACTGCGCGTTTGATTAGTTTTTGCAGGTGCATTTTTCCTTAGAATTAAATTCATTTTTAACAAGATTTTTATGTAATTTATTTTATTCATAATAGTATTTGGATCTTTTCAGTTTGAAGGCCAGATTTTCCTAGTTAACTAAACAATTTGAAATTTCGTATACTGGTAGAATGTGTCAAAAGAAAACATAATTGTAAACCAAAATGAAAACGGAATTGTAATTTCTAAGTTTAACGTTGTTTAATAATTCGAATTTTAACCAATGGTATTCTTTCTTTCGACCTCATATTATTTACTGCCTCTCAAAATATTGTTACTGTGACGTAAACAGCTATTTTGTGACGTAGTTAACGTAAACATGTAAACAGACCTACAGATTCGTTTGTAACGTAAACATCCGTTCATCGTAAATAGCTAAATTCGCTTGGCATCGTACACAGCTTTTTCAGTTCCCTAGAATTATATTTGAAAGAAAATAAAAAGAAAAAGATTCATACGCATAAATATCCATCCTTAGACATCAGAAAATGAGTGTTTAAATTATTTTCCATTGTTTGCATTGCTTACACACACACACACACATACATACATACATACACACATACTAAAATTACATCGTTGGAGCAGTAATTTATTTACGTATTTTTTGTTATACAATTTATTTTAAAGCTGAATCCCTATCCTGCCATTAACCCCTTTCTTATAAAATAGTTGAAGAATCTGGGGTGTAGGTATTGGGCCAGTATTGGAACTTTTAACTTCTTGCTCCCTATCTTATGATCTCCGAAATTTAAGAATCTTGTGTTAACTGGGCTCTTATTATTTACTCTGACTCTGCCACCACCTCAATGCAAAGACTATCAATATCAGAATCATCTTCACAACCACCACTACAACCATTACTACAACCTCCAATGCCACCACACAACCATCTTCTGCAACCACAACCCCAAGATCAATACCAGCATCATATTCAAAATCACCAATTTCACCACCACTACACTCTGCAATGTCTTCAACACTACCATCCATGAGACATCCTAACATAATCAATGCTACTACTACTATCATCATCATTATCATTATCATCCACTGCCGCCGCCACCACCACCACCTCTACAGAAACACCAACACTATAATTGCTGCCATCATACACATCCACTGTCACCACTACACCACCACTGCCATAATAACCACATCTACCACCTCCAACACCATTGCCACCACTATCTATGAGACATCCTAAGTTAGATACTACTTTCACTTTCTAGTTGCTCTTTGAGTTTATCTTTATATATAAAAGAGAGGTTGTGTGTCTGTCTCCTACGATTTAGATTCCTAACTACTCCCACATTTTGCGGTGCAGTTTAACCAAAACCGGGTATCTTATAGTCGTGATTCATATCGAGCACTTCTGGGTATTAGCGCGTGTCTACGATGAGTCTACGATTTAAAAAAAATTTACCATCATTTTTTTTCATTTTTAATGCATTTTTTTGCTATTTTTTTGCTATAACTCTCTAAAAATGCTTATATAGTTATTTCCCTTATATAGTTATTTCCCTGCTAGTTATATCTAATCTATCTCTCTAAAAGATGCAAACCAAGCAGTATTAAATGGAGAATGGATGTGAGCAGAAAGAGAGTAAGTTCCATTCCAGTTTACAACAATTATAGAATTATTCTCAAACCATAAATGAAGGGTGGAGAGGAGTGAAGGAGGAGTCATGTTTCCTCTGAGAGGTTACAGAAGTATTGTTACACTGTTGTTAGAATAGCTGTGGAAAATGTAAGTTGAAATCAAATTTGATGCTAAATTCTTTTATAGTCATGTTCCCAATGAAATACACATAATCAATTTGAACAGTCTTAGTAAAATAGCTACTTTCTTTAATTATTAATCAGGTGTTTGGATCAACAAAATTATGAGATAAAGGTGAGAAGGTCAGTAGAGTGTCTATCTGCTTGTAACTACGTAGACTATGGCTTGTTATGGTTTATGTTAGGGTTAGAGCTATGGTCTAGAATTGGCAACAGATAGCATATTAAATTTTAAATGGCCACGTTTACTGTATGCTAAACTGGCACTAGAGATGTAATGAAACAGTTTACCTATCAGATTTTAAGTCATGAAAGGGTTAGTTAGCATTGTCAACACACTTCACATTTCTCTTTTTTTGTGGGCAATGAAATAAAACACTAGATAAGGAGTGGGTCAATATAGTTGACATTATTTCCTCCTATAAAATTTTTGGCTATGTACCTTCGTTAGAAATTCTTATTTGTATTAATATAAAGTGCGGGCAAGAGAACATCTGCAGGCTTTCCTAAGCTGTTAATGTGAATGTAGATGATGTCTTTTTTCAACTTGTGTAAATTAATGTCTGATGAGAATGTGATTCCATGTAGAAGCTGCCATTCTGGAGATAAATGATTGGATAAAATATTTAGTAAAAGGTTCTAGCTGTGAGACATGTTAAAGATGATGATGTGGGCTCAGTTTACTATCACACCCTCAGCAATATCGCCATTGATGCTGTTGGCAGAGACGATGCTCCTATCAGATTTCTTGTTCCTAGGATACATCCGGTTTAAACGCCTTCTTTTCAGACCAGACATTTTTACGATACCTCTGTGTGTGTGTGTGTGTGTGTGTGTGTGATTTCTTTATTGCCCACATGGGACTAAATATAGAGGAGGACAAACAGGGACAGACAAAGGGATTAGGTCGATTACATCGACCCCAGTGCGTAACTGGTACTTATTTAATCGACCCCGAAAGGATGAAAGGCAAAGTCGACCTCGGCGGAAGATGAACTCAGAACGTAGCTGTAGACGAAATACCTATTTCTTTACTACCCACAAGGGGCTAAACACAGAGAGGACAAATAAGGATAAACAAACGGATTAAGTCGATTATATCGACCTCAGTGCGTAACTGGTACTTATTTAATCGACCCCCAAAAGGATGAAAGGCAAAGTCGACCTTGGCGGAATTTGAACTCAGAACATAACGGCAGACGAAATACCTATTTCTTTACTACCTACAAGGAACTAAACACAGAGAGGACAGACAAGGAGATTAAGTCGATTACATCGAACCCAGTGCGTAACTGGTACTTAATTTATCGACCCCGAAAGGATGAAAGGCAAAGTCGACCTCGGCGGAACTTGAACTCAGAACATAACGGCAGACGAAATACCGCCAAGCATTTCGCCTGGCATGCTAATGTTTCTGCCAGCTCGCTGCCTTCATCATCAACTTCTATTTCTGCTCAGCATTTTGTTTAAATTTTTTGTTGACTAAAATTTATTGAAAAAAAAAAGGCCGCAATAATTATGCACCAACCTAATACGAATAGCATTGGATATTTTGATTTTTTGTCAATCATCTGCCATCCATCAGTATGTAGTGAACGTGGAGGCACAATGGCCCAGTGGTTAGGGCAGCGGACTCGCGGTCGTAGGGTCGCGGTTTCGATTCCCAGACCGGGCGTTGTGAGTGTTTATTGAGCGAAAACACCTAAAAGCTCCACGAGGCTCCGGCAGGGGATGGTGGTGATCCCTGCTGTACTCTTTCACCACAACTTTCTCTCACTCTTACTTCCTGTTTCTGTTGTACCTGTATTTCAAGGGGCCGGCCTTGTCACTCTCTGTGTCACGCTGAATATCCCCGAGAACTGCGTTAAGGGTACGCGTGTCTGTGGAGTGCTCAGCCACTTACACGTTAATTTCACGAGCAGGCTGTTCCGTTGATCGGATCAACCGGAACCCTCGTCGTCGTAACCGACGGAGTGCTTCCATGTCCTCAGTGGAGGCAGTTTCAGGACGTCCAGAAGCTGGATCATCTCCAAGACTCTCCCTTCTCCTCCTAAATTTAGCTGCCCATTTTTACACTGTTGATAAAACTTGAACATCATCCCCTAATGTAGCAACCATGACAGCATGAGTGTTGTTTGAGGCTAAACTCTTTTTCTGCCGGTAATTGTCAACAGCACGACACCAAATTAGAAAATTACTATTTGTAAATCTCACAACGAGAGATATTCAGCAACAGTACTTAGGAATAAAAATCATTTGCCAACATAACATGGCAGTCCTAGTTTAGGACGAATGTTGCTGTAATTTAGCCCCAGGAAACATCGTCTCCAGCTGGCTATACGACACGATCTGTGTCCTTATATTTTCGAACAAGGGAATCTAGCACCACCCCCGCCACTCAGCTCAAAACAATATCTGTGTATTGCGATTTCCGTGTTATTTCCCTTCATTAGCACAGAATAATTGCTCGGCTAGAGGTGGCGCTGCCAAATTCGCGATACACAGATATTGTTTTGAGCTGAGTGGGGGGTGCTAGATTCCCTTGTTCGAAAATATAAGAACACAGACGATGTCTCCCGGGGCTAAATTACAGCAACATTCATCCAAAACCAGGACTGCCATGTTATGTTGGCAAATAATCTTTACTCCACGACATCAAATTTTGTCTATTTTCAAGAGACACCGCTACTAATAACTTTTGAAGTGTTCTTTGAACAGTCAGATGTCAGTTTACTCTTTAATTTGTTTCAGTCATTTGACTGTGGCCATGCTGGAGCACCGCATTTAGTCGAGCAAATCGACCCCAGGACTTATTCTTTGTCAGCCTAGTACTTATTCTATCGGTCTCTTTTGCCGAATCGCTAAGTTACGGGTACGTAAACACACCAGCATGTGAAATGATGTTGGGATGACAAACATATACTCA
>NC_042999.1:154494224-154499224 GCF_006345805.1 Octopus sinensis
TGTGGTTAGTAAGCGAGCTACTTACCACACAGCTACTCCTGCGCCTATGCATGTTTGTATGTGTGTATGTGTTTATTAATGTTTGCCTTTTTGTTCAGTCATAAATGGTTTCAAATTTTGGCTTGAGGTCAACAATTCCGGAGAAGGGGTCTTAAGTCGGTTACATTGATTCCTGTGTTCAAATAGAACTTGTTTTATCGATCCTAAACGGATGAAAGGCAAAGTCGACCTCGGCGACATTTGAATCCAGAACATTAAGACGGGTGGGATTTATTTCCAAAATTTAATTGTTTCCATACTTACACTTGAAAAAGTCTGAATGACTGAAACCGGTACTGAAATGTTTTTTATAAAGTTATTTTACCATTTTCTACCTTGACTCTTTTTTCCACACACACACACACACACACACACACACTACATATATATATATATAACAAATTTAGGAATGGCCTTAACAGGCCATTCGTCCACCAGAGAGAGCAGCCAGAACTCAAACCGCCAAGTAGTAGTAATTCAGAAATTAGGTGAAATTAGGTGAAAATTTTAAAAAGTTTTTAAATTTTCACCTAATTTCTGAATTACTACTACTTGGCGGTTTGAGTTCTGGCTGCTCTCTCTGGTGGACGAATGGCCTGTTAAGGCCATTCCTAAATTTGTTATATTTATATATTTAGTCTTTGACTATTTTCTCTTTTCCACTAGGCCGCTGGTAGCGATAAATTTCTATTGAATTTTTTGCTACCCTAAATTGATTAATATATATATATATATATATATATATATATATATATATTATGTATTACACACATGCATATATATATTTGAAAAGTGCAATTATAATGGGATCAAATTTTGGCTCAAGGCCAGCAACTTCGGGAAAGAGGTAAGTCGATTACATCGACCCCGGTACACAACTGGTACTTAATTTATAAAGTCGACCTCGGCGGATTTTGTATTCAGAACGTTAAGTCAGACGAAATGCCACTAAGAATTTTGTCCGGCGTGCTAACAGCTCAACCAGCTTGCTACCTTTGAAAAATTTATAATATTGAAAACAGTGTTCATTCTTCCAGGGAAAAATATTAATTTTGGGAGAAGCTATCAAAGCTAAGTGCATCCTGTCAAAGAGTCCGCTAAATCCAGCGCTAGTTAATACATTGAAAGCGCAGTCTTTAAGTTATGAACAAGTACATTGTCATATTTTTTCTTCGCTGAGTAAGTACATTGCTAAACAATTGAATTTTTTTTTATTTGCCATTTTCATACGCTGCATTGATTCAATAAAGAAGAAATTCAAAGACAAGAAATCGTTATTAATATCTAATTTAAACGTGAAAAATGAATAAATTAAATTAATTTTTTAAAAAACAGAATTAAAAAGAAAATATAAATGGAAGACAATGTAGTCTTAAATTGTAAGATGGAAGAAACATTGTCAAAAGACAAATTATATGCAATTAAATAATCCCCGCAAATAAGCCAGTATTGCGTGATATCGATATTTAGGGAAGATGTTTTGGATTATCTCTGCATGTCTTTTTGCGAGGTGGAATTTCTGACCCAGCATTCTTTCGATCGATTATTATTTCAATTTTTTTCAAGCTTTCTAAAAATTTACAGATCGTAGGATGCAATATATAATATTTAATCTTTGTTTTGTTGTGTGTGTGTGTGTGTGTGTGTGTGTGTGTGTGTGTGTGTGTGTGTGTGTGTGTGTGTGTGTGTGTGTGTGTAAAGAATTTTAACATACTCTGCGAATAACAATTTTAAATAATGTTCAGCGATGTATTTATTCTGCTGATAAAAAGTATGATGTTAAATTTAGGTCTTGTATTATCTCGCGAGGTAATTATTACCTTGCAATGAAATTAGTAGGTTATTAAATCTCTCTCTCTCTCTCTCTCTCTCTCTCTCTCCTCTCCATTTCACTCTTTTCATTTGTTATAGCTTCGAGCATCGACGATCATGAGCCTGAGTGCCAAACTTTAAAAATCCCTCATGAGAGAAGACACAACAGATGTTTCCCATTGCCTTCTTCCGGGTTTATTGATCATCACCTTCACTAGTCTCCTGCTTTCTCGAAGTTACTATTGATACACAAGGCCTATTTAATTCTTAAGCAGGGGCAACTGTATCACGTGCCAAAAAGACATGTGCCACACAATCTATTAGAGGCACAATGAAGATTTGCGAAACATTTCAGAAATTTTCCTTCTGAGATTCTTATGTGAACAGATGCACACACTTTGGTGTATGCATCGACAATGCTGAGCCTGTGTGACACATGTCATGTCAAAAGGTCATCTCTCACCTGAGTCCTGTTTGCCTTTGCCGCAGGACAATCTTCATTTATCTTCTTTTAGTTTTGATCCAAAACTTTGGTTCTTGCTCCCACCAAAACCAGAACAAATCTAGGAGTAATTATAATTGCACAGCTCTCTCTCCCTCTCTCTCTCTTTCTTTCTTTCTTTCCATTTTCTTTCCTTCTTTCTTTCTTTCTTTCTTCCATCCTTCCTTTCTTTCTCCCACTCTCTCTCCTCACACAGTTACACACACACACACACACACACACACACACATATATATATACATACATATATATATATATAAACACGTGTATACATACTTACGTACATGCATGCATTCATACATGCATACAACAAATTTGCACAAAAACCTAGAACTACTCGATTTCACAGAAAAAGAGGAAGAGAAGCCGACGCGGATTCTCCAAACCCAATCTATTAGAAGCACAATGAAGATTTGTGAAACATTTCAAAAATTTTCCCTCTGAGATTCGTATGTGAATAGATGCACACACTTTGATGTATGCATCGACAGTTCAACCAACTCACCATCTCAACCTCATATTTACAGACACTGGGAACTCTTTTAGCATAAAAAGTATTGTTGCTTTGTTAGCAACCGGCTTGAAATCTCTCAAGAACTTACGTTGTATGTAATCATACATACATACATACATACATACATACATACATACATACATACATACATACATACATGCACACACATATGCATACTCGCACATACATACATACATGCATATATACATACGTATATACATACGAAGGATAATCCCGAGGACAAAGAAATAAGAACCTGCAGTATGGTAGAAGCCATAGCCACTCATAATAAAAAGGAATACTGGTGGAATGTACCAGTGAAGATCTCAATAAAAAATATATATATATTATTTTCTTCTTTTACTTGCTTCAGCCATTTGACTGCGGCCATGCTGGAGCACCGCCTTTAGTCAAGCAAATCGACCCTAGGATTTATTCTTTGTAAGCCTAGTACATATCGGTATCTTTTGCCGAACCGCTAAGTTACGGGGACGTTTAGACACCATCATCGATTGGCAAGCGATGTTGGGGAGACAAACACAGACACACAAATACGTACATATATATAAATATATATATATATATATATAGAGAGAGAGAGAGAGAGAGAGAGAGAGAAGAGAGAAATATAGATATAGATAGATAGATAGATAGATAGATAGATAGATAGATAGATAGATATCTACGGCAGGCTTCTTTCAGTTTCCGTCTACCAACTCTACTCACTAGGCTTTGGTCGGCCCGAGGCTGTAGTAGAAGACATTTGCCCAAGGTGCCAAGCAGTGGGACTGAACCTTGAACCATGTGGTTGGGAAGCAAGCTTTTTACCACACAGCCACTCCTGCGCCTATATGTGTATGTACGTGCGCGCGTGCATGTGTGTACATTTATATACGTATAAATATACACAGATGTGTATATTTATTTGAGAAGATTCGACTCTCTGTAGCGGCTTGCAGGTTACGTTTTCCCGCCTTCGAAAGGTATTTACACGATCTTCTAAACTGCTTTCACAGCTGTTCTGCGTTCGAGATCTCCTCTGTCTTCTGTAAAATATCAACTCACTCGGCGCTTCAAGCATGTGTGTGTGTGTGTGTGTGTGTGTGTGGTGTGTGTGTGTGTGTGTGTGTGATCAGAATTTCCCACTCAAGTCAAACAGAACAAACCACTCCAAACCCAAATCATAGCATCTATGTAAATTGCTACAGGACTGGCTAGCTTGTACATATCTATATATATATTGGTGTATTTGTGTGTACACGAAGGTATAGCTTTACCTTAGTGCATTTATGCATATATGTATACTTATACGTATTCTTGAATGCATGGGCATATAAATATTTAACTTGTATGTGTGACCCAGTTTTCTAACATGGCGGTATTTTCTACATTTCTACTTGTATATTTTATCTCTTCAGCTCTGGCTCACTTGACCTACTGCTATCTGTCTGGCTTTGGTAACATTGATTTATTGTAGCCTGCAAACAGACCAACATACTTTGTGAATTATTACAATCGGCATTATCCGTTTTTGTGTAATTCTTTGTTATTTTTTATTCGTTTATTTTATTTCAACTCTCTTATTGTTCTCTGTATCATTATCATTATCATAATACTTCTTGTTTCAATGTATATTTTCTCCCTTTTCTTCGTTCAATTGTTTTATTTTTTCCTTTGTCTTTGTCTTTTAATTTCTTCTCCCTAAATTTAGGCGAGGCCTGACGCAATGTCACATTTTAAAGACATCACTGAAAAGATAGTTCGCACTATACAATTACGTTGTTTATAAGTATAGAATTATTGAAACAGGTGTAGGGAATTAAATATTTGGAATATTAATCTGATTGTCGTTTTTGTTCTCGGGTATATTTTGCTCTCAGCATTCGTTATAACCGATTACAAATGCTACATAGCATTTCACATGGTATTGCATTCGAGTCGTGGAATTTTTAGTTTAGCGTAGCGCCTTAAATTTAACTGTAATATTTGTGACTACGTTTCGTACAAAGCAACAAATAAGAAGTACTTTATATATATATATATATAATATATATATATATATATATGTTTGCCTTGCCTTAACGTTAGCTGTCCTCTTTAACAATTATATATCCGCTGCATCGGAAATGGCTC
>NC_042999.1:154506724-154529224 GCF_006345805.1 Octopus sinensis
ATTTGGTCGACCAAATTGCGCAACATGCCCCAACCTTCTAGAAGGATCAGAATTCATTTTTAAAGAGGAAGAGAGAGTGACAGACAGAGAACTGTGAAGGGGAGAGGAAAAGATTTGGAGACATGATAAGAGAGAAAAAGAGAGAGAGAGGGGGAGAAGGGAGGTAAAAGAAAGAAGAGAGTAAAGGAAAGAGTAGAAGGATAGAATAGTGGGGAGAAGAGGAAGCAAAAGAACAAGAGAAAGTTAGAGAGAAAACGACAGAGCAAAAGGATAGAATAGTGGGAGAAGATGCGGTAAAAGAATAGGAGAAAGGTAGAGAGAAAACGAAAGAGTAAAAGGATAGAATAATGGGAGAAGAGAGAAAAAATAAAGAAAGAAAGAAGGAAAGAAAAGTCGCATCGGAGTTATTAAGATAAATCTTACTTGGAAAAGGATGCGTGGCATTCAATCATATAATAATATGAATAATATAAATAATATATATATGTATGTATGTATATATATATATATATATATATATATATAATATATATATATATAATATATATATATATGTATGTATGTATATATATATATATGTATATATACATACGTATATGTACATACTTACATGTTTACATGTTTACGTATATACATATGCCTATGTGGGCACAGGACGTCACAAAACATAAACAACAAATAATACGAAGTACGAGGACAAGGAATAAAGGTTCCGGGTTCAGTCCCACTGCGTGGCACCTTGGGCAAGTGTCTTATTCTATAGCCTCGGACCGACCAAAGCCTTCGGAGTGGATTTGGTAGACGGAAACTGAAAGAAGCCCGTCGTATATATGTATTTACAACATTGTTTATATGTATTCACAACCGATGGTAGTGTATATATAAATATATATGCATGTGTGTGTATGTGTGCAAAATGCTCTGTCGTGGTATTTAGCCAATAGTACTGGCATATAAGTCAGTTATGATACATTGGGCAATTCGTGTGATTTTATTGAAGAGTTGTAGTTGGGTTGAGCTTACAATTAAAAACAAAGCTATACTGTATGAATATAGTTTCGTCTACTTACAGTGGTAAGCTTATGTAGGAGTACTAGCAGAGATACCCGGCGTTGCCCGTGTTACATACAATTGAAGAATTAGACTTTTCTGTTATATTTTCTCTAATGAACTGGAATATCTATGTTTCGAATTTCATCAAAATTGCAGATGAGGGTTATTTCCCTCTTTATACACCCCCAAAAAATAGTAATCGTACCACATATACCCCATACTACTGATTTTTATGCGCATATTCCAAAATTCCAGTCTTATTGAACCTGTTAAAAAGAATTTGCTCCTGAAAAGTGAAGGTCATGGAGCTCTAAAATGTGAGAGTTAAGGCTCCTGTTGGGGGTGGGCATCTTAATGTCAACCAGAGAAGTTGAATTGTTGAGAATCTTTTTAACTTGGGTTCTTATATCTATTGTTTGAATTTCTTTGAAATAGGAAACATATGTTCATTGGGTTTGTAAAAGAGAGCAAAGCTACAGGAAGCCAAAAGACGAATGATCACAATAAGCAGTCAGTTACCCTACCCTAGTCGTTACCACTCCCTATGTAGCATTCCTCACCATCCAGGTGATAGGCACAGCCGTAAGATGCATTACGAATCTATAACAATTGGAAGGGCGTGACCCAACTGAAATGAACATTAACAACTGTGTGACGTGAGGGCTAAGGAGAAATGAAAGTTGGAGTTTGCAAATGACCACTATACTGATAAGTAACTGGACAGAATAAATACACAATCTATAAAAGTCTTTGAATAACCAGTCACTCATCTGGGAAGGCCTTGAAATCAATGTTACTATGTGGGGACTGTGTGATCCAGTGATAATAAAAAGACTGAAAAGAGATCTGCAATCAAATAACTTTACTCAACACTTTGCAACTGAATCAGTGAGGCAAAGATGCCTCTCATTTACTTGACAATTTATGCAGCACATTGCAGAAATCACAATGTAAGTGTATGTCAAAGCAAACTCTTACACTGTTTCACCATTGATTTACAAATAATGCTCATCTACTATGCTCGGATGACCCCACAGCTTCCAAGAGTACAACCATTCGTCTTTGCTTAGATAAAATGACAAAATTGTGGGTGTTAAGTCTCCATGGAGGGGTCTTTCTAACTTGTAAGAAGATGAAATTTTATAAATATTACTTCATTTGTATCTAATATCTTTAGATAAAATTTCATCAACAGCAAAAATATATGAATTGTCATGGGGATTGTGGCCCTTATGCATAGAATATAATTTCCAAATTTCGTAAAGATCCATTCAGTACTTTTGACTTAGTTTTGGATCATAAAAGAAATGACTAAAATTTAGGAGTTAAGGCCCCCATTAGGGTGTCTTAGAATCCTTGCGTGAAGTGGAAACTTTGAGAATACTTCTTGATGTGTGTCAATTACCCATGGTTGAAATTTCATCGACATCGAAAATTTATGTATTTTCATGGGGGTTCTACCCCCTTTAAGCCATCCGAAATTCAAACCAAACATATTGCATTATACCCGCCCTTATGCATTGAATCTAAGTTTCAAATATCATATGGATCCATTCAGAAATTTTGGTCCATGAAATTGTATGGAACACACAGCATTACCCTTCTCCTTGGGCTTCGATTTTGTGTTCCAAATTTCATTATGATCGGTGCAGCAGTTTTCGAATGTATAAGTAATACACGAACACATAAAGACATTGTCTTTGATATAATAAATATGAATGTACACATATACATACATGTATAAATATATGTGTGTGCGTGTGTGTGTATGTATTATACATATATATATATATAATATATATATATATATATATATATATATACACACACACACAAAGATAAATTGATAGATACAACTGAGTGGGCAAACAAAAATATGAGACACAGCGTAGTGCTTTTTTATGTTGATAAGCCTGGTACTTATTCTATTAGTTTCTTCTTGTGAAACCAGTAAGTAATGAGGATGTAAATAAACGAACAGCGGTTGTGAAGCAGTGATGAGGGTGAAACACAGAAACAAAGTCACACACGTACACTTAAATATATACATACATATATATACGATTGATTTCTTTAAGTTTCTGTCTACGAAATATACATATGTATGTATGTATGTATGTATGTATGTATGTATGTATGTATGTATGTATGTATGTATGTATGCATGTATGTACGTACACACACACACAAAGATAGATTGTGTGGGCAAACAAAAATATGAGATACTGCCTAGTGGTTTTTTTTTTGATAAGCCTGGTACTTATTCTATCAGTTTCTTCTTGTTAAACCAGTAAGTTATGGGGATGTAAATAAACGAACACCAGTTGTGAGGCAGTGATGAGGGAGAAACACAAAGACACACAGACTTACATATATACATACATATATATACGATTGATTTCTTCCAGTTTCTGTCTACAAAATCCACTGACAAGGCTTTGGTTGGTCTGAGGCTATAGCAGAAGACACATGCCAAGTTACCACACAGTGGGACTGAACTGAGGACCATGTGGTTTAGAACGAAGTTTTTTACCACACAGCCACACCTGCACCTGTGTGTGTGAGTGTGTATGTATGCTTGTATATATGTGAATATATATGTGTACATATTACATGTACATCTATATATATATATATATATATACATCTACACATATACATGTATACATATACATCTATATGTATAGAAATAAATGTATACATATACAGCTATACACACATACACGCACACACGCACATTCATAGGTGCAGGTGTGACTGTGTGGTAACAAACTTCGTTCCAAAACACATGGTCCTGGGATAAAAATTAAATTTAAAGTAATAAGATTGACAAATTGAATATTAATTTGATTAATATGAATTGAAAACCAGTGGTGTAGCATACACGACCATAGCGGATCTTCTAGCAAAACGGATGTCCACTATTAATGGTTCATCCCTCTTATATAATAGTTTGGACTTTAATAGTTTCAGTATTAAAGTGAAAGTATCTGACATTACAATAGAGAGATGTTTTTGTTTCACTTTTAACACGTAATACTGAAATAGTGGAGAAGATATGATATTGTTGTGGGCTCGCCCTAGGCAAGAAGTTAGAAGTTTTTTGCCCATGACACTACATGGACCCTAAGTAAGGCATGTGTAAGATTTGAATGAAATTGGTTGTATAGTTTTCAAGTTTTAGGGATTCACACAGACAGACAGACAGACAGAGATTCTCAGTTTTATATATATAGATAAAGGAATACATAGGTGGATAAGGCTTCTTTTGGAAATTAACAGGAATTATAATACATTCCTCAACTTCATGTTCATCCAACACATTTTTCCTTCCTTGAAAAAAAAGAGTCCTGTTCGAAACGTCAATACTAACATCTTTTTACATGACAGGAATTTATCTAATTTTACGAATTTTATTACCATTTGATTGATGCATCAATCAATAGATTAGTATATGTTAGGGAAAACACTATTACATCGCAAACAGTATATTAGATAAGAATTGAATTGAATAGTGTATAAAAAGCCTTCCATCCATCTTCTCTATCCATTATTCTTGGGAGGGTCGTGAGGGATAGAGTCCTCAGGTACCTCCTCCCTGAAGTCCTATCAGAAACAACTGTTATTAAACTTTCCGACTAGATTCCCCAAGCGTGACCAGCAGGCATTATATTTATTATGCAACCATCTCTATCCCTTGGTCTCTCCCAAAGTTTCCGTCTTGTGATTCTCTCCCGTGACATTCTAATCGCATGTCCTTAGTTGCAGAGCTGTGACTTCACGATGCGGAGAAGTAGCGTCTCGATCTGGCGAAACTTTCTCATCACCGAGCTATGCACCCTGTCAAGTAACTTTATTCCACAGATCCTTCAAAAGAAACCCCTTTCAGCCACTTAGATTCATGATAGTACTCTTTTGGTCATTCATGACCATGATGAGGACAGACACGATAATCAAATTGAAGACAAGAAGTTTGGCATTTCTTTTGCCAGCCTCTTCACATCTGAGGATCGAATGCTGCAACTGGCCCAATGTCAGCATCTGCCATCTAAGCATCTAATTTAGTCGCTTATTTGCTTACCACTCGTGAATATGATAAAAGTACTAATTTATTGACTCTGAGACAAAGAAATTTATTTAATAACTGCTTCGGTTTCGAACTGGGTATCATTGAACAACTAGTTAGATATCCCTATTTCTTTACTACCCACAAGGGGCTAAACACAGAGAGGAAAAACAAGGACAGACAAACGGGTTAAGTCGATTATATCGACCCCAGTGCGTAACTGGTACTTATTTAATCGACCCCGAAAGGTTGAAAGGCAAAGTCGACCTCGGCGGAATTTGAACTCAGAAAGTAACGGCAGACGAAATACCTATTTCTTTACTACCCACAAGGGGCTAAACACAGAGAGGAAAAACAAGGACAGACAAACGGTTAAGTCGATTATATCGACCCCAGTGCGTAACTGGTACTTATTTAATCGATCCCGAAAGGTTGAAAGGCAAAGTCGACCTCGGCGGAATTTGAACTCAAAACGTAATGGCAGACGAAATACCGCTAAGCATTTCGCCCGGCGTGCTAGCGTTTCTGCCAGCTCGCCACCCTACAACTAGCTAGATATACCGAAGCATCTAATTCGACATAACGGTAAGTAATATCCGTGACAAGGTTTTTCTCATTTAATACAATCTCAGATTTTATTGGGCAACTTACCTGTTGTTGACTATAAAACCACCAAGAAACACATTTTAATATTATCACAGAAACTAATCACAAACCGAACGTTTAAACAGATGATTCAGGGCATTGGCTTTTGTGTTCATTCAGTAAATAATATGGTTAGCATGAGACCAATTAAATAGTATCATTAATGAGTGGTTTGTAATCCCGCAGATAGAAACCAAATGAAATTCCATTATTGAACGACCAGTCAACGACCTCGCCAGTCAAGTTGGAGATTTACACAGAGAATGAAAAATGTACAAATCAACATGGTGGTGTAGTTATTTGTGTTGCTTGTTGAACTAAAGTAACATTGTATAAGATTACATTTACTTTATATAAAAGCTAATTTAAACCAAATAGATTTCCTTTGGAAGAAACAATAGACATTAGACATTAATAATCACTGACTCAATGGAAATTGCTTATTTTTCTTTATTTTTGTTTCTAGTCACATCACTTTAGATTTATAAGAGAAAACAAATAAAATGTTGTGAGGCTAATGGGCTCAAAATCATTAACTGAAATTTTAAAACTTTCATAGATGTGGCTTAAATCTTAGTCTGTGACTTTGCTGCTAAAACGCAAATATCCAAACTATGTAAAATCAGTTGACACAACGGATTACCCGTAAACAATAAATTACTGATACTAAGGCGGCGAGCTGGCAGAAACGTTAGCACGCGGGGTGAAATGCGTAGCCGTATTTCGTCTGATGTTACGTTCTGAGTTCAAATTCCGCCGAGGTCGACTTTGCCTTTTATCCTTTCGGGGTCGATAAATTAAGTACCAGTTACGCACTGGGGTCGATGTAATCGACTTAATAACTATGTCTGTCCTTGTTTGTCCCCTCTATGTTTAGCTCCTTGTGGGTAGAAAAGAAATAGGTATTTCGTCTGCCGTTACGTTCTGAGTTCAAATTCCGCCGAGGTCGACTTTGCCTTTCATACTTTCAGGGTCGATAAATTAAGTACCAGTTATGCACTGGGGTCGATGTAATCGACTTAATCCCTTTGACTGTCCTTGTTTGCCTCTTCTATGTTTAACCCTTTGTGGGCAGTAAAGAAATAAGAAACGTTAGCACGCTGGGCGGTATTTCGACTGCTTTACGTTCAGAGTTCAAATTTCGCCAATCTCGACTTTTTCTAGTTGACATAATGAAATTATGGGGTCGATAAATTAAGTACTGGGGTCAATCTAATCGACTGGCCCCCACCTCCCCAAAAATTTCTAGCCATGTACCTAGAGTAGAAAAGAATATATTACTGATACTAGTTTCGTTGATCAGTAAGAGATGGCGTGGTCAACACCAGTGGCAATGAAGTTTGTGACTGACGTGACAAAAACACAAAGTACTCTCGTCTGTGTTTCTAATCATTATGTCAACTAGAAAAAGATGAAGGAAAAATATTCCTATATCTATTATTTACTGAAAGAAAGGTAGCTAGGGCACTTACTAAGCTGCCTTGATTGAGAAAGGTCGCTCCTTTTCAAGCTACTAGCAGAAAACAGAAAGTATTGTGCGTCGACAACTCTCTTTGAAACGTAGTGCCTTCAAACTCTCTTTGTGATGAAAAGGGTTTGTAGATCCCTTGTCTACCATCGTAGGCTGACCTCCTTAGCTTTCACCTCTTTGTAGTCACTCACATTGGCGGTTTATACTCGAAATTCTCCTCCTCAGCCGATCCCGAATGACCCGTCTAGTTTTACCGCTAGTGTAGCTTTATTCCCAAACCAAAAGCTCAGGGGCACCTCACTAACCAGGGATTTTAAAGTTTACGCGCTATTTTTAGATAGTCGTTGACTATACGTTGCTTTTATTTTGAAAGGTATTATTTTTGTCTTGCTGGGATTCTAGGCACGCTTTTCCCCAGAGGAATCTGTTAGAGGAGCCGGTTTAGTCCCCTCGTCGACGACCAAATCATCCACGACGTTTTACATGACTATATTTTACTTTCAATTTTTGGCACAAGATGAGTTGTACCTGTATTTCAAAGGGCCGGCCTTGTCACACTGTGTCACGCTGAATCTTCTTGAGAACTACGTTAAGGGTACGTGTGTCAGTGGATTGCTCAGTCACTTGCACGTTAATTTCAGGAGCAGGCTGTTCCGTTGATCGTATCAGCTGGGACCCCCGTCGTTAACCGACGGAGTGCTCCTATTACATATTACAAGTGACATTCTTGAACGACTGACATTAGCTTTAATTGCACTTTATTATCTTTAAAAACAAGTGTACATTGATAGAGTTGTCCTAAATGCAGGGTGCAGCAGAAGTAACGCTCTTTTGTATTTGAGTTTTCTGGTTTCTAATAGAGTTTCTTTTTTATTTCTTAAAAAATCTGCGATTTTTTTTCATTAGTTTATTATTCGATTCTTTAAGCAATGCAATAAATTTGGTTTCAATAAAAAAAATTACTTACTCTTTACTCTTTACTCTTACTTGTTTCAGTCATTTGACTGTGGCCATGCTGGAGCACAGCCTTTAGTCGAGCAAATCAACCCCAGGACTTATTTATTTCTTGTAAGCCTAGTACTTATTCTATCGGTCTCTTTTGCCGAACCGCTAAGTTACGGGGACGTAAACACACCAGCATCTGTTGTCAAGCGATGTTGGGGGGACAAACACACACACACACACACACACACACACACATATATATATATCCATATATACGACAGGCTTCTTTTAATTTCCGTCTACCAAATCCACTCACAAGGCTTTGGTCGACCCGAGGCTATAGTAGAAGACACTTGCCCAAGGTGCCACGCAGTGGGACTGAACTCGGGACCATGTGGTTCGTAAGCAAGCTACTTACCACATTAAACATTTATATAACTATAAAATTTATTTAATGCAAAAAGAGGCCTTACATCTGTCGCATCCTATATATTACATGTGAATAAGGCTGTGATCTGAGAGAATCACTACTGCGCCAAGGCGGCGAGCTGGCAGAAACGTTAGCACGCTGGGCGAAATGCTTTGCAGTATTTCGTCTGCCGTTACGTTGAGTTCAAGTTCCGCCGAGATCGACTTTGCCTTTCATCTTTTCGGAGTCGATAAATTAAGTACCAGTTACGCACTGGGGTCGATGTAATCGACTTAATCCGCTTGTCTGTCCTTGTTTGTCATCTCTGTGTTTAGCCCCTTGTGGGTAGTAAAGAAATAGGTATTTCGTCCGTCTACTTTCTGAGTTTAAATTCCGCCGAGGTCGACTTTGCCTTTCATCATTTCGGGGTCGATAAATTATGTACCAGTTGCGTACAGGAGTCGATCTAATCGACTGGCCCGCTCCACCAAAATTTTGGGCCTTGTGCCTAGAGTAGAAAAGAATCATTGCTGCGCCAGACAAAATGCTTAGCGGTGTTTCGTCTGCCGCTACGTTCTGAGTTCAAATTTCGCGATGTCGACTTTGCCTTTCATCCTTTCATAGGTTCTGAGTTCAAGTTCCGCTGAGGCTGGCTTTGCCTTTCGTCCCCACGGGGTCGATAAATTACGTATCAGTTGAACTCTGGGGTCGATATAATCGACAAGTCCCCTCCCACAAAATTGCTGTCTTGAATCAAAATTTAAAACCAGTATATTAGGTACAAGTTAAGATGTTCTAAAAAAAAAGATTTCCTAAATAATATTTCAATTATTTTTGAGGACTCGTGAGGCGTAGAACTCGTAAAACAGGTCACCCGGTTTCCATGGTAAGATCACAATGTTTCCCCCTGAACAGGACGCTTGTCTATTGGGGAGGGGGGTCAAGGCCAGTAATTTCGAAGGGAGGGGACGAATCTGTTAAGTCGTCCTCAGTACTTGACAGGTACTTTATTTTATCGACGCTGAAAGCATGAAGGGCAAAGTTGACCACCGTAGAATTTGAACTCACACTGAAAAAAACTGAAATAAAAGGAGGAGACAAATCTGTTACTTCGTCCTCAGTACTTGACAGGTACTTTATTTTATCGATGCTGAAAGCATGAAGGGCAAAGTTGACCTCCGCAGGATTTGAACCCACACTGAAAAAAACTGAAAGAAAGGGAGGGGACAAATCTATTACGTCGTCCTCGGTACTTGACAGGCACTTTAATTTATCGACGCTGTAAGCATGAAGGGCAAAGTTGACCTCCGCAGGATTTGAACTCACACTGTAAAGAACTGGAAGAAACGTTGCAAACCACTTTTGTCTGACGTTCTAGCGACTCTGCCAGTTCACTGCCATAAATATACGTGGTGTGAATTAAAAAGGCAATACAGATGCTCACTTTGGAATGATTTTCATTATAGGTTTACTAAATCAGGATTAACCTGCAGCTAAACACCAATGAAACTAAATATTATGTGACACTCGACCATTTTCGGCCAACTCCGTTTTTGCAATAACAACTATTTTTTCTCTTCTCACAGTAATATTTATTATCTAAAAATACCAGAGAACTCAATTATACATTGTAAGTCTGTTTCCATAATATAATATCTAAATATGATTCAGACATGATGTGAACGAATCCAGAATCGTTATATCTTCTCCAATAATAACGCCAATATTTCTATAAAATCTATCCGGCGTGAGGTAAACACGGCTAACCATGAATACGTATAACAGCATTTATGCGACATTTGAATAGTGTTATCCATTTCTTCGGAATCGAACAGGAAGGTGTAGTAGAAAACTAATAAGTGTCCCCAGTTGTCCTCAAACTTTGATCTAATATATTTTGTACATTATTAAGTTTATAACTGGGCGAAAATAGATCGATATGACTGAACGCTGTTTTTGTAAATACTGGAATAGGAGTGCAAATTAGTACACTGACACACACATAGGTGAACATATATGTATACATACAATTTTATGATAGATCGCTAGCCACTACACATTCTTTATTTTCTCTCCTTGTTTCTTTCTGTGTTCCTTTCTGTGGAAGAGCGTAGGCTTGAAATGTTACTGACTTTTTCACTTCCCGAGCTTTATACGAATCTGTTTGTTGTCTACACCACCCGTTTTCGTCTTTTGTTTATTTGTGAATTTTCCCTATATATATATATGTGTGTGTGAATAAACGAAAGTGACACTTAAGAAATTTAATTGGAGTTACATATATATATATATTTTTATAAGAGTCTGGCTCCATACGTATAACTGTTCCATATGTATGATTTAATGGTTCGTAAGCTCGTACGACGAACCTATCTCATCAGATATCTAGAGAAGAGCTACGGGATTTGAACATTTCAAGATGGCTTCTAAATGTTATCGGCCTCTACAGCAAAAACATAACAGGATATTTTCTTCACAAATTATGTAACTAAATAATTTATGAATAAGCTCTACTTTTCTTTTAATTTTCCATCTATATACCTTGTCATATATGTAACTATGGAGACAAAGCAAAAATAATTAGGATCATAATACAAGTTCTCCACGCGGTTTGAATTTTTTCCTTTTATTTTTGGATATACAAGAATGCTTACGAAGTTTTAAATACTGGTTATTTGTCATACAATTTAAATTTAAATCTTCTTTTAAAAATAATACCTTTTTCTATGCTTTCACTCTCCATAACACGTGAGACGTACAATTTTGACTTATTTTTAAGTATCACTGAATCTTGTACTTCACATATATTTCTTATTATTTATATATATTTTGCAGATCTTGTGCATATAGTAGAAAGAATTATATTTTTCCTTCTTTTGTTTATTTTTTCCCTATATATAAAAATTTTCCTTCAGTTTTTAACCGTAAAATATTTCCCCTTTCGCGCCCCTTTTTATTTTTTGTCTGTGCCTAAGTCGACGGCTTTCTTTCATTACTTTGTCCAAACATTGTACCTATTATATAACCTCCAGACATTTCACCAATGTCATCGTTTTACTATTTTTTAAATATTTTTCATTATTTATAAATTTTCATATTCGTTTTCTTTTCTTAAATACCAGATTTTTCTTACCTTCCCTTTCACTTTACAGTCGCGCCTGCCACATCCTCCTCGCCTCTATGCATTCTTCCTACAAACATTTCCATCTTCCCACACCCGCACCATCTCACATCACTATACTCCCATATTTGCACACCTACACGCATCTCTTCACTCCCAATAAACCACACAAATCCCATATTACTACACACATACACCATCCTCTCTGCATATCTCTCTACACAGTTACCTTCTTATACATGTACACACCATACCACCGTATCCTTCCTTCCTTACATAACCATAGAACCGCATTCCCATCGGGCTTCTAACCATTTTCTATTTCTTTCCAACCGCCTTTTCGTATTCCTTGAAGAAATTTGTCTAGATTCCGTTTAAGGATGATGGGATCCTTTCCTATTTGATATATTTTGGGACGATGTTAAATAGAGTAACGTTTGTTGAGGAAAAGAAACTGTGTTGCAATGTATTTACATATTGTGATCCTGCATATATGTGTGTATGTATATATTTATATACGTACACACAAACATAAGTGCGTATTCTATGTGCTTGTATTAGTGCTTGTGGAGGTAAGAAGATCGGCTTTCAGATTTCAGCGAACGTCCTGCAAATCTCCCTCCAGCCCTATAACCATAAACCAAAATAATTGTGTCGTCATATTTTAGAACGACGGGATATTTAGCAACAGTAAAGCCTTTTAGAGTTAAAACCTCTCCCTCTCTCTCTTACTAATCTCTATTTCCCAATATTTATCTCTATCTATCTATCTATCTATCTATCTATCTATCTATCTATCTATCTATCAATCTACCTATCTTTCTCTCCCACCCTTCCTTTTATCAATTAGTGACCATTTTGCAAAACTACTCTCTAGTAATCTTTGCCAGCCATTCTTATTATATTGCATGTTTGGCGATTCTTGAAAAGTTACCGTCAAGGGAGATCAACATTGATCAATTAACTGAAACATCAAAGGCAAATAAATTTGGCAGAGATAATAAATTTCATAAGAAACACAATGTAACGACGATAGTAAGTAGGAAAAAAAGTTTAAATAGCAACGAGAACAGAACCGTACTAAAAACAGATAGTGTCTAGGGAAATGCCAAATGGTATCAGAAGACAAAAAAAATGAATGAAAGCGAACAAAAGCGGTACCAATACAATTGCTATAGTTGTGGCTGTCTTCCAGTATTGCTCTAATTATGGTGCCATAAACTTCTAAAAGTGGTGGAGTTGTGGGAAGAAAACGGCGTCCAAAATGGTAGACGGTTGTATGGAATGTCGGCAAGCTGGCAGAAACGTTAGCGCGCCGGACGAAATGCTGAGCGGTATTTCGTCTGCCGCTACGTTCTGAGTTCAAATTCCGCCGAGGTCGACTTTGCCTTTCATCCTTTCGGGGTCGATAAATTAAGTACCAGTTACGCACTGGGGTCGATGTAATCGACTTAATACCTATGTCTGTCCTTGTTTGTCCCCTCTATGTTTAGCCCCTTGTGGGTAATAAAGAAATAGGTTGTATGGAATGTCATAGTCTTGCTGTACGTTCGAACTTCTAAACGGAAGTTTTAGCTTTGTTGATAAATAAGTATCGTGCTTTGAGTGAGAGCGCGTGGCTTAGTGGTTAGGGGTTTTCGGCTCATGATTGTAAGGTCGTGAGCTCAATTCCCGCCGGCGCGTTGTGTCCTTGAGCAAGACACTTTATTTCACGTTGCTCCAGTCCACTCAGCTGGCAAATATGAGTAGCACCTGTATTCCAAAGGACCAGCCTTGTTACACACTGTCACGCTGAATCTCCCCGAGAACTACGTTAAGGGTACACGTGTTTGTGGAGCGCTCAGCCACTTACACGTTAATTTTACTATCAAGCTGTTCCGTTGATCGTATCAGCTGGGACCCTCGTCGTCGCAACCGACGGAGTGCTCCTATTATTTTATAATTGTGTTTGATGTCTTAAAAGATGCACGAGTATATAAGAACTCAATTTCAGCTGTGCTTATCCTTGAAAAAAGTATTTTTGGTGAAGTAACGCGCGTAATATTTCGGCAATCCTAAGGTGGTGATCTGGCCGAATCGTGAGCACGCTGGAAAAAAATTCTTAGCGGCATTTCGTCTGTTTTTACGTTCTGGATTCAAATTCTGCCGAGGCTGACTTTCCTTTCATCCTTTTGGGATTGATGAAATAGGTACCAGTTGAGCACTAGGATCAATTTAATTGAATTGGCCCCTTTCCCGAAATTGCTGAAACACACACACACACACACACACACACACACACACACACACACATACACACACACACACACACACACACACACACACAAAACACACACACATACATACACACATACATATATACACACACAAACAGTCATACACAAATGTATGTATATGTATGTTTTTAATTGTATGAGGCTAGGTCGGTACAAAATGTTGTGTACGATAGTTAAATTATAGAAAGATTTGTGATACAAATATGTAAATGAAAATAAAGTTTATTTGGTAGCTGAAAGATTTTGATACTCCACACACCAAAATCGGCAACTAATTTTTCGAATGCATAAGGAATATACACTATTTCTAGCAATTTCTGCATTTCGACATCAACAAAAAATTACACAATGAATATTGTTTACCCTGAGTTGCTTCGAAATTCTATTATTACAAGTTTTATATTTCTTAGTAAAATATAGATATTTTGAAATAATGATGAGAATATATCTTTATATTTATTGTTTACTAATCTATATGAGAACAACAGTAACCCGAGCAACGCCAGGTCATTCAGCTAGTGTGTGTGTGTATACACACACATACACACACACACACGCGCACACATGCACATATATATAAATATATATACATACATATTGAATAAAACCCTATTATGGCACCAACGTTTCAAATCTCACGATTTCTTTAGAAGGAGACAAAAGTAACTACACACTACCGACAAACATATTGAAGTCCTTTTTTGTGTGTGTATATATGTATATAGCAGTTCTTTTTATCATGGAGAATGCATTCACGGGGTTTGTGGAGGTATTTGTGTGTGTATATATGTGTGTATTCGGTGAATGAACTGACGAACAGAATTTGTTCCAATAGCTATTGTTCAGAAATCTGTGCGTACGTGATCAGAAAGTTAATAAACTACGTTCACTCCCGAATGTTTTATTAGTTACATAAAATATTCATCACACTACTTATTTATTAACTATTTCAATGCAAAGTTCCTATTTACTTCATCATATATGTATACGTGTGTGCACACGTGTAGTGATTACAAACAAATTTTCCGCTGCACTCCTTCTTATTGACTCCAAATTATTCAATTATATATTCACACATTACAGAACCCCCTGCACAAACCTGGCAGTGAGCATAATACTACTGTTGGATAATACTAGGTGAAAGCTAAAGGTGGACGAGCTTTATATTGTACGTTCTTAAAAGAATATAACCTAACTATATATATATATATATATATATGTATATGTATATGTGAGTATATATGTATATGTATATGTGAGTATATATATATATGTATATGTGAGTATATATATATATATGTATATGTGAGTATATATATATATATATATGTGTGTATGTATATATATATATATATATATATATATATATATATATATATATATATATATGTATGTATATGTGTGTATGTATATATATATATATATATATATATATATATGAAAAAACAAGTCAAAAATAGAAAATGCTAAGATAATTTTATAGTGAATCTTTCAGTACCGGTTTCGGTCATTTTGAGACCTTTTCAACTGTAACGATTAAATAATTAAATTTAGAAAAATTAGAAGAAAAGTTTTTTTAAAAGAATATTTCTGTAGTAGTGTTCAGATATAAGTAGCATTCTGCCTTTCTCTGACTCCCTTGTTTGCACTTGTGTGTTCGAGGTCGTTTTGAGTTCTTGGTAGGATATGTGAAGAATAAGGAGGCTAACCAAGGACCTCCAAACGCGTCATTATATGGGATCAATACTCCAACAACATACCAAATGAAACAACACATAATACCACAATGGAACAAATCACTCAGAGATAGAAAGTTCGCCTTTTGGAAGATGATCCAAAACAACAACAAAGCGGATATATACGAAAAATGGCTCAACCGGACCCCGTTAATCCTCCCACGTAAATTCCAGTTCAAAGCTATTACAGAGGAACCTGAAACACAAAGACACCTCAGGGAGAGAATGGCACTGGAAAAAATGAAAATGGAAATAGAACTTCTGAAATTGAGGGCCCAAACGAATGAGGATAAAATAAAATCCACCGATGAAGATATCAACGAAGAAATTCGCAAAATGACCCAAGGCCCATATCAAGAGAAGTTCTCCAAACTATGGAAAGAGGACTGTGAAAAAGAAGAACTAAAATCTCTCCAACGCTGGGAGGAAAACGCCATTTGGTTCTCAGACTATGAAGCCGTCTTTCAAACAGAGCACGCCTCCAACAACCCTTTCCAGAAAATAAGAAAACCAAAACAACACCCAAACACCGATACACACCTGTCTAAAAATCGGAACCTTCACTACTTTCAAAAAAAGAATACAGGACCTAACCCTAACTCTGTAAGCAGCCAGCGTTACAATATCAGGAATACCCCCACTTCAAGCAGAGAAAGGATAAATCAACACCCACAGCATAGACACTGCAACCTTATCCCCACCCAAAAGAGTTACCAACGAAATCTCCGCCCCATAAACCGGTTAAACAACCATGCACAACAAACCCACTCCACTTACAATGATTACCAACGAAGGCCTCCTAGAACACCACACCCGAATATGGGATATCGGGATGCTCTCCTCAATACTGCTCCAAGAACACACACCACAAATCACAACAGGAGACCCCACATCAACAAAGAACAACTATATAATAGCTACCGTCCCAACCACCGCATTCATTTTTTAGACCCAATACGCAAACACAGAGACACAAGATAGCACCAAACAAGCAGGAGGAACCAAAAGTAATAAAAATTATCAATCTAACTCACAAGGAACTAACAGCAAACCAAATTAACATACTTTCCAAAGGACTCAAGTTTACACCCACCCCACAACACCCCAACTACAACGAAATGAAAGAAGACATCGCAGAATTCTGCAGAAAATTAAGACTTACTGAGGAGCTATACGATAAATACAACGAGGACGAATCGTTAGCCAGAAATAGGAGTAACTACACCCCCTCGAAAGGTAAGAACAAAACACTTGATGATTTCTGTGACCACATATCTAATTACCCATATCAACATATGCACAAACAAAAACACAAACCAAACTTCAGCAAAAAAGAATGGGCTGAGTTGAACAAATTAAAACAAGATAAAACAATAACAATCAAAGAGGCCGATAAAGGGAGTGCTGTTGTCTTAATGGATACGACATTTTACATAACTTTGGTACTTTCTATGCTGGAAGACACAACATACTATGAAAAGGCACAAAACTACAGTCAACAAAAAATAATGAGGGAACTAAAATCCATATTAAACCCATACAAAGCAGGGCTCACCGACAAAGAATATGATTATATAACCAATTTCACAAGTAAAACTAGCCAATTCTACGGTATACCTAAGATCCACAAAAGTGAAAAAATAAGCAACGCATGCAAGATAGCTACAGACAAAATAATTAAAGTCCCTAATCCTAATGACCTCAAATTGAGACCCATAATAGCAGGTCCCGCATGCGAAACCCACCGCCTCAGTAACTTTTTAGACACCCTGTTAAAACCACTCCTCAAACATGTCAAAAGCTATATAAGGGACGACTTAGATATGCTCAATCACCTACCGAATACTATAAACAAAAACACCATACTGGTATCCTTCGATGTAGTCAACCTCTACTCCAATATCCCCCACAACCTAGGACTAGAGGCAATCCAATTCTGGCTAGAGAATCACGCCAACGAACTACCACACCACATCAAAAAAGAATTTGTGATAGAAGGGGTTAAATTCATCCTGGAAAATAACTTCTTCGCCTTCAATGACAACTTCTACCGTCAAAAATCGGGGACTGCGATGGGTACACGAATGGCCCCCTCCTTTGCCAACCTAGTCATAGGATACCTAGAGATCAGTCTGTATCGTAAGGTTCTAGAAAGATATGGCAGCCCTTTCTCCATCTACATAGAAAACAACTGGAAGAGATATCTAGATGACTGTTTCATCCTTTGGCATAAAAATATAGAAAAACTCATAGAATTCCAGAAAATTTTAAACGGACTGGACGTAAACATCCAATTCACGATGGAATATAGCCAACAACAACTCCCCTTCCTCGATATCCTCATTAAGAAAGCTAATAATATAATAGAAACAGACATATACTATAAGCCTACAGACTCTAAGCAATATCTTCCATTCAATTCATGCCACCCCAGACACACCAGGATGAATATCCCCTTCAATCTAGCAAAAAGGATATGCACTATAGTCTCTAACGCAAACACCAGAGACACACGACTACAAGAACTAAAAGATACCCTTATCACCAGGAACTATCCACCTTCACTTATTGACAAGTGCATTCAACTTAACATCAAGGAACTGAGACATCCCAAATCAAAGAAAAACTTACAACCAAAAGCCTTACCATACATCTCCACACACAACCCTCTCAATAACGAAGCCTTCGACACCATCCTCCACAACATACCCCTCCTAAAAAAAGACCACAGAATGAACACAATCCTCCAAACACACACGATCATAAAAAGCAAAAGACAGCCTAGATCCATGAAAAGTCTCCTAACACAAGCCCGAATTCACTCTTCAACACAGAAGCCGACAGTAAAAAAATGTGGAAGACCCAATTGCGGGATATGCGACTATCTAATTGAGGGATCAGAGTTCTCCTTCAAACAGGGACAACGGTTTACAGTGAAAAGCAACTTCACATGTGCTTCGGAGAACCTAATATACTCACTAACCTGCTCCGGGTGTCAAGAGCAGTACATAGGCCAAACAAAAAATGGTTTGCGTAAACAAATGGCCCTGCACAGATCCCAGATAAAAATTCCCCAAAACAGAAAAATAGCTTTTAGCCAACACATAGATACTTGCGCCAACAAAAAAACACCAAACTTCAGAATTTTCCCCCTCTACCAATTTAGGGACGATACAACCTCGAGACAACGAATAAGTAAAGAAAATCTCTTTATTACAAAATACAAGCCACTTCTTAGCGGGTCTACGAAAAACAATTAATATACCTCAACTTTAGAATAAAAGAAATATATACACACACAAATATTACACTCCATAGAATCCATTACTAATCAGCCCCATCACAGCTATACTTACACCCATTCATATTCTCCCTTCTCTGTTTTTTTCTTCTTCTTCTTCCACTTCTTCTTCATCATCATCATTATCATCATCATCGTCGTCATCATCATCACCACCATCATCACCACCATCTTCTCCTTCTCCTTCTTCTTCTTCTTCTTCATCATCATCATCATCAACATCGTCATCTTCTTCTTCTTCTACTTCTCCACCTTCCACCCCTTAACCTTGTCACTAATGTCTTTCAGTATAACGCCTACGCAAATTCCATAAACAATTCCTGAATTGAACTGCGACTACTGTCAGCCACTGACCATTCAAAATACGACCATTAAGGCATTCCCAGATTTCCCCACCCCCTCTCCACATCAGCCTCCTTATTCTTCACCTATCCTACCAAGAACTCAAAACGACCTCGAACACACAAGTGCAAACAAGGGAGTCAGAGAAAGGCAGAATGCTACTTATATCTGAACACTACTACAGAAATATTCTTTTAAAAAAACTTTTCTTCTAATTTTTCTAAATTTAATTATTTAATCGTTACAGTTGAAAAGGTCTCAAAATGACCGAAACCGGTACTGAAAGATTCACTATAAAATTATCTTAGCATTTTCTATTTTTGACTTGTTTTTTCATATATATCAACTCGTGTGTTCCTTTCCACCCTTATACATATATATATATATATATATATATATATATATATATATGTATATGTGTGCATGTATATATATATATATATGTGACCGCGTGTGTATCGTTGGCGATTTTCTTTCACCGTCTTCCCTTCCTTGGACCTTTCCTCTTTCTATGTTTCTGACGAAGAGCTCCGCTCGAAACGTTAAATCCTCCTTCTTTCCTTTACTGAGCGTCCAATAACACTATACTTGTTCCACGTCCTCACGTTGTTGTGTTTTCTATTTGTTCATGTTATATATATGTAGATAGATGATAAATAGATACGTAGGTAAGTAGATAGATAAATAGATAGAGAGATAGACAGAAAGACAGACAGACAGAAAGACAGACAGACAGAAAAACAAATAGATAGATAGATAGATAGATAGATAGATAGATAGATAGATAGATAGATAGATAGATAGATAGATAGATAGATAGATAGATAGATTAAGAAATGGAGTTAAACGCAGATGTTATTCAAACCATTTATACTTCCAACATATGTTTCGAAAAAAGCATTGAGATTATTCCGGAGGAAGTAAAAACGATGTAATACAATGCATTCATTTTGTCAGGGAAGAAAAGAAGCAAAACACATTTGTCCAGCTCTTTTAACCGAATGTTTTTACCACGTACGTAAATGTATAATGTAAGGAGAACGCTAGCAAGTTATTTTTTTAAACAGTCGTTAATAGATTCAACGTCAAATTAGAGAAGAGAAGGTGAAAAAAGTAAGAAATTAATAGAAAATTAAGAGTGGAAAATATTATGTGAAAGTAATGGAAATAAAGTTTAAAAGCGCAGTAATAAATATAAATAATGGAAATGAAAGCAGTTAAATCTCGATATATATAAATTGGTAGAAATTACTTAAAGTAGCTATAGGTATGTTTTTTCCAATGCGTGCAACGGTAAACGCATTCTTTAGACGTATTTACAAGAGTATTTTTCGAGAAAAGGATGAAAAATTGTTCTTCAATACAGAGCGGACAAAAAGATTTACCTTTGTCACATGGGAAAGATCTAGATAGAATTTTCCATTCCAAAAAATATTGTTTATTATGTTCATTTAGAGACCAAATTAATTTACTAAGCTCAGTAGTGTTGTGTTTATTGATATGTCTAAATGTAGAATAATGGTTGGATAATCTTTTCGACGACTGAGACGAAGAACTACCTATATAAAAAAATACATTAGAACCAGAGGTAATTTTACATTGATAAACAGAGTTTCTAGTCTTAGAATTACCGCTAAGGAAACGAATTCGATTCAAATTTCTATCAGAAACATTGATATTGCTGTTATTATTGTTGTTAATAATATCATTGTTATTACTCTCATTAAGAAAATAATAACATTAAGAAAATGATAACGCATTAAGAAAATAATAATGCCTTTATTTTCATTAAGAAAATAATAATATTATTATTTTCATTAAGAAAATAGCATTTAGAAAATAATAATGCATTTACTAACTTATGGTTATGTGAAGAAATGATTTGTGAAAGATTTTTGGTGTTTGAAAATCCTATTCTAATTCGGTGTGAATTGATAATAGAATGGTATTTGGAATTTTTGGAAAATTCTTGTCTATATAAGTTAAGGCTAATATCTCAAAAATTGGCTTTAGTTTTATCATCATCGAAAATAGTGTTTAAGTCCATGTTACCGAAAAAATTAACTAATCTATTTTTAACTCTGTAATTTTTGGTTAGAAACATTTTGAAGGTTGAGTCGCGATATAACTTACTAATGTTCTCCTTACATTATACATTTACGTGCGTGATAATCACATTTGGATAAAATAGCTTATGGATGTATTTTGTTCCTTTTCTTCCCTGACGAGATGAATGCATTGTTTTACATCATTTTTATTCCCTTTGGAATAATCTCAATGCTTTTCTTCGGAACAAACGTTGGAAGTATAAATGGTTTGAAAAACACCTGCATTTGACTCCATTTAATTAATTCATCCATGTGATACAAAAATACTTCACTTAACCCTGGAATTTCTACCTTCATGGGTAGTCTGTAATATCTTTGGCGAAATTTTGAATTATGTGAATTTTTGCTACCCTGGTAACTATTTATCTGTTTTTTCCTTGCTATTCGTACACACTGAAAAAATATACATGCATACATACATACATACATACATACATACATACATACATACATACATACATATATATATACATGGTGCGTAAGGTATTTAAGGACATACCTTTTTGGGGTCATTGCTGCATTTTTTGCTAACTCTGTATAATCTTTGTTTGAGAAAATAATAATGACAGATCCTCAGCTTACTCAAGAAATGAAGAGGCATGCTGTTATTGTGGTTATAAAGGCTAAGCATAGCCATTAAGAAATATCTCGAGCTTTAAAAGTTGTCAGATCTTTCATCTACAAAGTTTGTAAGGAGCTAGAGACTTAAGATGGAAACATATCACCACTTTACACCCATTTTCTCCTCAGCAAACCAAACACAATACAGATTTTCCACAACAATCCACCTACTACAATCATTTTTTAGACCTAAATCAGAGAAACAGAGATCTGAAATGGAACAAAATGTACAAGAACAGCCGAAAATAATCAACTTATCAAAGAAAATCCTAAGTATTACACTAACCAAAAGTCTAGCAAGAAGTTTAAAGTTCATACCAAGCCCTCGCAGATCGAACCCGAATGAAATTAAGATTTAGGATAAAACTATGGATTTCTGCCGAAAATTACGCTGAACGACTTGCAT
>NC_042999.1:154531724-154544224 GCF_006345805.1 Octopus sinensis
GTGGTAGCAGCAGTACAAATAATTGTCGCAGCCCTTGGAACAGTGAGTAAAAATCTTGAGAAGTACATGGAACAAATAGGGGCTGCAAAAAGGGTGGAGCACTTGCAGAAAACAGTACTACTTGGAACCGCTCGAATACTCCGGATGGTGCCCGAAAGATAAAGGGTGTTACCTTAGTTCACTGGTATTGAACAGCATACTCCATAGTACATCTCGAGTGTTAGGAGCTGCGCAGAGACAACAACAACAATAATAATAATAATAATAATAATAATAACAATAATAATAATAATAATAATAATAATAATAATAATAATAAACACAACAGCAGCAGCACCACCAGTAGTAGTAGTAGTAGTAGTAGTAGTAGTGGTGGTGGTGGTGGTGGTAGTAGTAGTAGTAGTAGTAGTAGTAGTAGTAGTAGGCGTTTTCGAATCCTGTTCGCAGCACCAATGCTCACATGCCGTCTGATCTTAACTGATTGGAAGTGTTATTATGTACGTTGTTTTGTCTTGGTATAAAAGATGGGCTACAACAAATATTCTGCTCAGTACCACAGATTTGCATGTCAGTTTTTTTTTTTTTTACCTTAAACAGTTGAGCATGTCCCTTAGTGGCTGACGATATGTGCATCTCTGATCATGAGCAGAAGTAGTGGGGGTGCATCATAGCCCTGTGTTCTTTGGGGTTTGAATAATTCACCTTTGGAAACGTGGGTGTTTCGTTCAACATCCTTAAACAACCTTTATTCAGGGACCTTTTGAGCCAGATGGGATACTCGACCTGAAGAAAATTCTAACTGGACCCCCACCTGCAAGATCATGCGCTATTTATCCTCATAAGAGATTATCATGTCGCACACATAAGTTTGTGATGCATGTACCCTTATCAGACGGGTAGTCATGATGGTTATACTGGGCATTGTATATTTTACCTTAGTGTCATTTTGACAGGATGCACTGCTCTCTCACTCAATAATAATAATGATAATAATAATAATGATGATGATGATGATGATACCAACAACATCGATAAC
Organism: Octopus sinensis; assembly: GCF_006345805.1. NCBI lineage: Eukaryota > Metazoa > Mollusca > Cephalopoda > Octopoda > Octopodidae > Octopus > Octopus sinensis. Next base: position 154,532,761 of record NC_042999.1, read on the forward strand.
GTCATCAAGAACATCTTCAGCTACTACTATATTAATAACACCAACAGCATTAATGAGTACCTAATACTACTACTACTACTACTACTACTACTACTACTAGAGCAACACTATTTTCATGTGACCTATATCGACATAATCTTAGGCGAATAAAATAATAAAGTGAAGCGAAAACGAGGCTTTATTGAGCGCATATTTCTGTATCTTCGTTGTTGCTTCCGGTTTTCGGTTTTTCCTTGTCAAATGTTTGCATAGATAAACGAGCAAATTAAATAATTTCTAGGTAGTGATTGAAATGTAAGAAACAGCAGTCAAATATTTTTCAAGTCACTCAGTGTATTCCTATGTAGATAATATATAGATGTGTACAGTCACGTTTAAACATGTGTATACACACTCGGACATAGACAACAATACGCTGCAGAAATTTCTTGGGAGAAAAAGTCCTCAACAGGGGGTCGTTATAACCCTTTGGTGGGGGTGATTCATATAAGATTTTGTTAAAATTTATCTCTAACAAATTGGTTATACTTCTGCAATGCACAAAATATTTTAATAATTTTTTAATAGGCGCAGGCATGGCTGTGTGGTAAGACGGCGATGAGCTGGCAGAAACGTTAGCACGCCGGGCGAAATGCGTAGCCGTATTTCGTCTGCCGTATTTCGTCTGTGGAGTGCTCAACCACTTGCATATTGGTTCCATGATCTGATCAAGTGAAACCATCTTCGTCTGGAGTGCCAGGACGAAGATTATTTTTGAGGGACGTTATTTCTAGAAGAAAAAAGTAGTTGGGCCCACACAGCATCACATATGGTAATTTCAAAGCCCTTTGGTTGTTATATCTTGCAAATTTTCCTTCCTCTTTTAGTTCAGCCATTTTGAGCTTCGATATTATGCTGACAAGATTCTTTCGTGTCGTTGCAGGTATTTTTTAATTGTTTCGTCATTTTGTAAATTTATTTTTCAGCATTTTTAGCTCTTTATTTCCCAAAAAATTTATTTTACCATTTTTCTTTTCAATGGAACCAACCTTAATCCAATAAGTGAATAAATACCGAGTTGCCATGTAATTATATATCGAACATTCAATTCCAGAATATCCTGGTTACTTATTTTCTCTGTCTATTTTCTTTGATTCTGTTAATCTTGTCACGAAGTTGGCAGCTCCTCAAAATCAATACTGATAGAGTTCTTTTCTCCTTTTCTTCTATGTTTTAAATTGTATTTTTATTGTTCCATTTTCCAATAATAATAATAATAATAATAATAATAATAATAATAATAATAATAAACAAATTCTGCCCTGCATGTTAACAAGATCTAACAAGTCAGAAGGACAACCTTTTTTGTGCATATATTTTCTTAATAGATAGAAAGATAGAAAGTATATATTTTCTTAATCAGATAGAAAGAGAGATAATTTTTTTTTTTTGATTGGATATACATAGATAGATATTGGTAGATAAATAAGAGATAAATTCATAGATAGATAGATAGATAGATAGATAGATAGATAGATAGATAGATAGATAGATAGATAGATAGATAGATAGATAGATAGATAGATAGCTGGTTTGGTCGATAGATTGGCAAGGAAGTGGTGGTTGATAGGAAAGACAAAATATGCAACATCCTCCTTCTTGATTCCGATGGATCTGATTTCTTCTCACCTTAATCACTTTGCCTACCGCTTACCTGTTATAATTCACGTCTGATGGAGGTTTAAGGTAGTTTATCAACCTAGTAGATATAACAGCTAAAGCCACATGAAACTACACGTCAAGGAAGGGCATACTGGATATTGAAGTTCAAGGTGCGTAATGTCCGAAAAATGAGAAGGTATGGTCATGCCTGGATTATCATGTACTGTCTTATCGGGACTGACCAGGGACTAAATAACAACAATAAAAAAGGACACATGAAATGATGTAGCCTTAGATACAACACGTCTGTTTAACACAATGGTTCCCGACCGGGGTCCATACAGCCCTCGGGAAGGTCTTTATTCTTTTACTTGTTTCAGTCATTTGGCTGCGGCCATGCTGAAGCACTGCCTTTAGTCGAATAAATCGACCCCAGGACATATTCTTTGCAAGTCTAGTACTTATTCTGTCAGTCACTTTTGCCGAACTGCTAAGTTACGGGAATGTAAACACACCAACATCGGTTGTCAAGCGACAGTGGTGGGGTGACATACACAGACACACAAACATGTGTGTGTGTGTGTGTTAAATAAAATGAGACAACAAAGCCAAGGCTGTGTGGAATTTTCAGGACATTTATAAAGAGAAAGTTAGTCTTACAGCTGTTTCTGGGATATTAAAGATATCCCTTCGTCAGAGACGATCTGAGGTGGTTAGAGGGAAATATTAGAGTTCAATATAAGGAGTTATTTTGGAAAAATAAACTTACATAGTTTTACCTGCCATCTTGGGTCTTCTGGATACCAATACCTCTAATCTCCACTGGTTATGTCCCGTGAGGTCGGCTATGTCTCAATCTGGTGTGTGTCGGTACATTTGTAGCGCTGTTTCTAAGTTATGTGTTATACGTGCAGCTTCCTTTTCCCCCCCTTTTTCCTCTTCTCTCTCTTTTTTTTTTTTTTGTTATAACAAAAAAAAGAGAAAAGAGGGGAAAAAGGGAAGATAAAAGGAAGCTGTATATATAATACATAACTTAGAAACAGCGCTACATCTGTACCAATGCATATGAGATTGAGACATAGCCGACCTCACACACTTCTCATGAGGAATTTCAGAAGGAACTTCGTGAGACCACTACTGAGACGCTTCCGAAAAAAGAAAAGCCGTTAGAAAACCGATTAAAGCAGCTACTCCATCTAAGAATATCTAAAGATAGGAATTGTATTCCAAAATATCGTCGGACTATGGATAACTAAATTACAACAGATCCATTATATAGTCCATTTTTTTATATTATAGTGCATTATTGTACCATTCAAAACATTTTATTCTTTATCAACATTACACAATGCTTCAAGCGAACTATAATACTCTCATATATATATACATACATATATATATATATATATATATATTATATATATATTATATATATATATATATATATAGATAGATAGATAGATAGATAGATAGATAGATAGATAGATATAGATATAGATATAGATATAGATAGATAGATATAGATAGATAGATAGATAGATAGATAGATAGATAGATAGATAGATAGATAGATAGATAGATAGATAGATAGATAGATAGATAGATATTCGACGAGCTTCTTTCCGTTCCCGTCTACCAAATCCTCTTACAAAGCAATAGTAGAAGATACTTGCCCAAGTGCTACACAGTGGGACTAAACCTGAAACCAGGTGGTCTGGAAACAAACTTCTTATTATATACCCACATCTGCACCTAACAATAAAGTAAGACACGTTGAATAATATATTATTCAAGAAACCAATACAGTATGCCCACAACATGATCATCTTTGATCACCGGTTTGCTCTACGTGAGGTTAAAAATACACTCACAAATCATCATTAGTCAATGACAGTTGAATTATCACATGTCAGTATCGTATAATATTCATTATATTTCTCTTTCATAGTCTAATTATTTTTCTAAATGTTTATTAATTAACTATTTATAGTAATTTCATATAACTTTGTTGAAAACATCGGTGTTAGATAAAAAAAAAATCGCCATTTTCTTGATTTAAGAAATTTTGCCGTAAAGGAAAATTTGTCGTAAGACAAAATTGCCGTATGCACAATGATAAACTGTATTTATATCAGTATTTCTCACGACCATCGGAGCGCGAAGCACTCCTCACGAACGCAGTTCGTGAGATGGTTGTGATCTGTAAACAGTTTTGAGTAGGAACCGGAAAAAGAAGAACGAACACGCAATGCGCATGTGCACACTCAATTCGTAAAACGGAAGAAAATAATTAAAACGTATCTCAAAATAAATGGGAAAGAAGAGTAAAAATGCAATGTCAGCCAAGTTATATGATGGTTTGCCTGCCGCGACTGACACCTCTATCACGCTTTGCTGCAAATTTCTTATTTAAAATTAAAATGAAGTAAGGTTTCATAAAAGCATTAAATATGCAAGACTTTATTCAACGGAAAAAATTAAAAGAATGTGATAAGGTCATTTAAAACGAAATTTCTTCGGGCGAATCTTCTTACAGCAAAAATGTTTACTGCGAAATTTCCTATAACCTGAAGATTCATAACATCTATGACCCTGCATTTACAATAGAAACTTCTGGAGCAGAGCTATATATAGTTCTAAGCAGAAAATATATCTGGAATATATAGATTTTTCCATTTTTATCATACATTCAGCTCACTTAGAAGATGAAACTCATTTCCGAAATCACAAATTAATTTTCCAGTTTTAATCCAAGACAATAGCTTCGTTCTGCTTCTGGCTTTTAGAATATTCTATTAGACCAGAAAAGATATGTTCTGTACTAATTGTTGAATTGTGGTTTATTAATTTCATTGATGCTTTCCTTACCAATCGAGAAAATTGGTAAAATCTGTGCCATTCCGGTGATCTAAATACATTCCGAAAACATCTATGTTATGAGTTCGCACCTCAACCAAGTCATTTTTTGGCTTTCATCCTTTTGGAATCGATATAATTAATTGTCATTATCTCTAAGATTGAAATCTTTTATTTCTTACAAGAGCAACAGGTTGACAATGGTTAGAATGTCAGGAATAATGCTTTGTCGTATGTTCTTGCTCATAAAAAAATTGGGTTTAAATCTCAGTGAAGTCGACTTTGCTTTTCATTCCTTTTCTTCAAGATCGATATAATAAAGTACCAGTCGTACTGGAGCCAGTGTAGTCGACAAACCTGCGCCCAAAATTGTTAAAGTTGTAGGCAAATTAGGAACTATTGTGTGTGTGTGTGTACGAGTGAGTGGACAAATGAAAGAGAATAGACATTCAACACATTTTGTTGGAGTTACATATATTACTATTTAAAATAGTTAAGGCAGCGAGCTGCCAGAATCGTTGGAACTTTGGGCAAAATGCTTAGAGACATTTTTCCTTATTTACGTCCTAAGTCTATATACATACAGCTGACATAATTGACAGCTAGCTCCAAAGGATTTTTTCTTATTCTCTCTCTGTTTATTTCCTCGTGTTCCTTTCTGTTGAAGAGCGTAGGCTCGAAACGTAAACAAATTTTTCCCGTTCCCGAGCGTTAAATTAATACACCTGTTTGTTGTTTATACACCGATCTTCGTCTTTTGTTTTTCCTGTAAATTTCAACTACATTTATACTTAGATAGGTTTCAGCCAGAATTGACCCAGGTCATGTCTAGCTTAATAGCACTACCTGGAAAAGACATTTAATGATGTTTCATAATATTTCCTTGCTTTGGGCACCGTAGCCCATTCGAGTATTGTTTGAAGAGATACATCCGAGTGTAGCTGGTTTATCTGGAATTTGTTGATGTTAGTCCAGGATCCCTTTGAATGTTATAAGATCCTTTTCTTCTTTTACTTGTCTTGGTTATGATGTTAAAAAGAGCAGGGCCAGTTGAGGTGAAATAAGCCTGTCTTAGTATTATGATGTGAAGCTAGCATGATTTTTGTAGAAGACGTATGGCACGTCTCGTAAATATTTCTAACCAAACATATTATTTCACTTGCAACGATCTCCGACGCATGTTTGTTAAAGAAAATCGTGAACAGATTTTATAATTACGAGCACGTGATTAATCAATCCAGATGGAATTGCAAGGTTATGTTGACCTTAAGAGAATTTAAGTTCGTGTTTAGATTAAAGATTTATATAATTCAATGATCACAGCTAAATTTATTTTTTAAAGATTAAATTTTCTGAACAGCGCTCGCCATAAATTAGTCAAAACCATCATTAATCATAGATCATTGGTTTATTAACCCCAGTGGTCATTAATCTCTAAACACTAATTTGTCAACACTTTTAATTACTAATTAGCTAACATTACTGATCCTTAATTATCGAACGATATTGATTATTGATTAGTCAACATGACAGAATATTTTAATTCATTTTTTATCTTAAATTTTTAAGTTGTTCTAGTTATTGGACTGCGGCCATGCTGGGGCACCGGTTTGAAGGGTTTAGTCGAACAAACTTGATCTTTAGCAAAATGGGTCTCTAGTGTTTCATTGGTGTAAGGAGCTCATTTACAATTATTTCCATTATAGGTTTTTGACTTAGCAAGGACCCCGTATGTGGTAACGGGTATTTTGGAAGTTTCTGGCTTATGATTTCATGATAACATCATGCTAGTTCTAGTTGGGCTTTTGAACGAATTTTCATGTGAATATAACGTTACTGGAAAATTCTTCAGCAGCTTGGACAATATATGCGTTAGTTAAGAGTTCTGACTATATACATTTATAAACTTCGCCTTATCACAAATGATAGCTTAAAATACATATATGAGTGGGTGTAAATGTATATGTAAGATATATTATATATATATATAGATAGATATATAGAGGGAGAGAGAGAGGGAGAGAGAGAGGGGAGAGAGAGGTTAAGAGAGGTAATGGTGTCAATAAAACCTAAAGGTGTCAAGTAATGCTGAGTAAGTGCTATGGATAGACCATAGTTAAGCTCCAGGTTCCGTTATTATGCGAATGAGTCAAATGTGGGTCATATACCAGCATGTGTGTATATATAAAAAAAAAACCAAGGCTGTGAATATTTTAGAATATTTATAGATAGGTCTTACAGCTGTTTCCAGGATATTTATTACATCCCTTTATCGGAGACGGTGTGAGAAAATGGTTAAGCATTTTCTCACGCTGTCTCTGATGAAGGAATATGATAAATATTCTGGAAACAACTGTAAGACCTTCTATTTATAAATGTTCTAAAATATTCACAGGCTGTGTTAGAGTTTTGCAGTGTGAATACGGTTATGTATGAATGATTGATTGTATGTGTGTGAGTGTGAGTATGCATTATTAATGTGTAGAAATATTGTCTTTATGTATTTTTGTATGTATAAATATATACGTGTGTGTGTGTTTGTTTACGTATTTATATATGTTTATTAAATGGATATAGTATATAGAATATAAATGTGTGTGTGTTTGGTTACGTATTTATATATGGTTATTACATATATATAGTATATAGTATTTAATATTTTACTAAGAATGAAATATTTCTATAAGTTTGTGGTTGAGTATCTGCGGCTACTGGATGTTATATTTCCTCTGTGTTATTATCATGCTGAGAGAATTTGGTTATGAATGAGAGATTGTATGTGTGTGTGTGGGAGTATAAATAAGTAATGTGTAGACGCATACCGCTACATTATAAATTTATCTTTGTCTATATGTTTATGTGTATGTATAGATATATATATGTGTGTGTGAGTTTGTGTATGTATTTAGATATGTTTATATACATACATGGATATATGTGTATGAGCAAGTGTGTATATATATTTTTTGTTTTTTGTTTTTTGTTTTTTGAAATTAGCTATTTCATCTTTAAATATGAGAATTTAAATACTAAGTTTCATTATATACAATCGTTTATAGAGGTTATTTTAGTTCTTGATTATTATATATATTTTCATTGATAATTTTATATTTTTTATATATATTAGTCATTTCAAATTTATATCTTTAAAATATTGATTATATTTTAGGTCTTGAAACCACCTGATGAATGTCCATTGAAGTGACAAGAAACGATCGTAGTGGATATCTTAATTAATCTTAATTATATTTAATTTATATAAAAATTTTATGTATTGGATTAAGTCTTTCTTTGTTTGATTGCATAATAGTGGTCTCTAATTAATATTATATTATATTTTACTATAAAATTGGATTCAATCCTAAATCTGATTTTTCCCTGTAAATTTGGATTTATTCCCTAATATTTATTATTATATATATATATATATATATATATATATATATATATATATATATATATATATATATATATATATATATATATACACATATACATATATATGTGTGTGTGTGTATCGTTGGCGATTTTTTCCTCCGTCTTCTCTTCCTTGGATCTTTCCTTTTTCTATGTTTCTGACGAAGAGTTTCGCTCGAAACGTTAAAATCCTCCTTCTTTCTTTCTTTTCCTGAGCATCCAATAACACTATACTTGTTCCACGTCCTTGCATTGTTGTGTTTTCTCTTTGTGTTTTCATGTTTGGATTAACTTTATACATGTATCACACACACACGCACACACACACACATATATATATATATATAACGCGTTGCGATTATGCAAAAGTGTCGTAAGTCCAAAACGTTGATTTTTTCAGATAACGAAAAAATGGTTTCACTATTCCATTTCTTTTTACATTAGCAAAACCGTTGTATACTGCACTTTAACAATTTTCATATCTTGGCACCGGGAGCAGTGCCAAAAGAACCGGCTATTTCATGCAAAAATAAATATTGAAAAAACGCATTTGGCCAAATATATATATATATATACATATATATATATATATATATATATAACAGAAGTAATTAAGATTCAGTTGAATTATGTATTTAATTTGAAGTACTAAATCAGTCCGGTATTATCCGCTCAGCTCGAAGTAATGGGGAATAAATCAATTTACTTATATATAATGCATACGCATATATAAACATAATATATTTATTGTATTATTTGAAGGAATATGCTGTGTTACTACAATGTTTCAGATATGTATCCTACATTGGACTATAAATTACTCCTGTTTTCCAAGTCTTATGCACAAGACTTGTAAGAGAAGAAATGTAGCTGAAAATTAGTTGTGTTGTAAAAGTGCATGTTTGCGGTATATAAAGCAATGTGTTTGTAGATGCTTTGATAGGATGTGGGGGGAAACATGAGAAAGAAGTTACGATGAAGATAATGAAAAAGAACAGAAAACAAACGTTTTTGGAATAGAGTGAGAAAAGAAAGGTTGTTAAAGATATATATTTTTTTTTGGTTTGACAGTTAAAGCTATATTGAAAATATTTAGGTATTCGAATGAAATATTGATAGTCTATATGTCATTCTTTATAGCTTATTGTTTGAAAGTCACTTGCTAGGATTTGAATTGTATAGAATATATATATAATATATATATATATTATATATATATAATATAATATATATATATATATATATATATATATTATATAATATATATATAGATATCTTTGACTTGCTTCAGTCATTCGATTGCAGCCATGCTGGGGCATCGCATTGAAGAGTTTATAGTTGAATGAATCGACCGCAGTACTTATTTTTTATCAAACATGGTACTTTCTATCAGTCTCTTTTGCCGAAACGCTTTGTTACGGCGACGTAAACACACCACCACCGGTTGTCAAACGATAGTAGCGGATAAAGCAGACAGACACAAAGACATACACACACGCACGCACACACACACACATACACACACATGTATGTGTGGTCGAAGGTAGATCACAGGGATTACGTTCAATGGTATGCATTGGGTGGTTTGGGGAAACTATTCGGGTGCGAGGTAGGTTGCGTGGCACGTTGGCCAAATGTCTTCTTCTATAGCTTCTGGTCGACCAAAGCCTTGTAAATAGATCTGGTAGACGGAAACTGAAAGAGGGCCATCGTATATATATATGTGTGTGTGTATATGTGTGTGTGAGTGTGTATTTGTATGTGTGTGTGTGTGTATGTGTGTGCATGCGTGCGTGCGTGTGTGTATGTCTTTGTGTATGTCTGCTTTATCCGACACTATCGTTTGACAACTGATAGAATAAGTACCATGTTTGATAAAATAAGTACTGCGGTCGATTCATTCGACTAGAAACGCTTCAATGCGGCGCCCCAGCATGGCCGCAATCGAATGACTGAAGCAAGTAAAAGACATATGTCTGTGTTATTGTGTGTGTGCGTGTGTGTGTGCATGTATGTGTGTGAGTGTGTGTGTGTGTGCGTGCGTGCGTATGTGTGTGCGTGAGCGTGTTTGCGCGCGTGTGTGTGCGTGTGTGTGTGTGTGTGAGTGTTGTGTGTGTGTGTGTATACACTCATAAGAGAGAGTGTGTGTATGTCTAGGAATACTTCACACACTACTGAGTTAAAATTCCGCCGAGGTCGACTTTGCTTTTCATCCTTTCGGGGTCGATAAATAAAGTATCAGTTGCGTACTGGGCTTGATCTAATCGACTGGCCCCCTCCCACAAAATTTCGGGCCTTGTGCATAGAGTAGAAAAAGAATACTTCAAATGCTATTTATCAACTAAATTGCTCTCATTAGCGTTTCCCTTGATTAACTTGCATAAGGATCGAAATCTGCTAATTGGTGTATGTCTATGCGTTAGTTGCATTTCATCATTGATATTTTCAAAACAAAGTTTATAGCAACAACAGCAGCAGCAACAACAACATAAAGAGCAATAATAATAATAATAATAATAATGGTGATGATGATGATGATGATAATAATAATAATGGTGATGATAATAATAATAATAATAATAATAATAATAATAATAATAATAATATAATAATCCAAGAGAAGCACAGAGATCAAATAATTATATTATGCCATTTTATATTGAATTTCGAAATATTTATTTAAGCAAACTAACTAAATATTTTAAAGAAATTTAAATGCAGTTATAATAAATAACAAAAAAAAACGTACAAATAACAAAATAACGCAATTTTTAATAGAATCACAATATTTTGGCTATATTAATTCTAAATTTATTTATCTGATATTCAGAATTGTAGAAAATTAACGAATTCCGATAATCGAACCTGACTGTTTCATCATATTTCTGTTATTCTTGTTGATGTTGCTGATGCTGGTGATGGTGATGGTGATGGTGATGTTATAGTCGAATTATTAACTAGTTATCTTAATCAAATTAAGTGTTAAGTTTGCGATAAAAATGTTATCAATAGCAAATTGATCGATTTTTTAGAAAACTGAACTTTTGATCATGCTTTATTGTGAATATATGTTATGTAGAAAGTGTTTATTTTGAGTTTGCGCTTGTGTTGGTACTGTGTGTATATCTGTAGAGGGGCGTTTCAATACATCTCTTTACTCTTTACTCTTTACTCTTTACTCTTTTACTTGTTTCAGTCATTTGACTGCGGCCATGCTGTAGCACCGCCTTTAGTCGAGCAACTCGACCCCAGGACTTATTCTTTGTAAGCCCAGTACTTATTCTATCGGTTTCTTTTGCAGAACCGCTAAGTGACGGGGACGTAAACACACCAGCATCGGTTGTCAAGCAATGCTAGGGGGACAAACACAGACACACAAACACACACACGCATATATATATAATATATATGATGTATTATATTATATGTATATATATATATATATATAATATATATATATAATATATATATATATATAATTGTAGCTGAAAATTAGTTGTGTAGTAAAGTGCATGTAAAAGGGCCATCGTATATATATATGTGTATGTAT
>NC_042999.1:154549224-154554224 GCF_006345805.1 Octopus sinensis
CCCTTTGTCTCTCTTTCTTTCCCTTTCACTCTCACTATCTCTATTTGTCTTGCTCTCTACTTTCTGTCTCCAGATGTTATGTTAAACGATTATCTATGAAATTCAACGATCAAACATTGTAGATCATTATATAAACATTTACTTTAAACTCTCTGAATAAACCAACAGAATTCAACGGATTATATTTCCTTTCAGAAATTCATTCAATAAGAACATTGATTCGAATTGATAATTCTTCAGATATTTTATTCATTTCAACAGCCAACATAGCTTTCGATGTCACATATACAAGAAACTGCTTCAAAATATCACCAAAAAACTATTGAATGGAAAACGTGATTCCAATGTCTGACTACCTGAATACGAGTGAGGTTTAATTCACAAACGGGTTTCTTTTGTATCCTAGCTGCTGTTATTACTGTTGTTTGGTCCCATGTCAAATTGTTACAGGAATCGACAGTCTACCATATTCTATTGTATATATTTCAATGCATCATTCATTGCCGTTATGTTGAGTATACTCAACATGCAGGAATTGAACACCTATTTTCTATATCTTAAATTACCTCTGACGAGATTCGACTTTCAAAATAATTTTAATTTTATTAATTAATTTTCTGAAGGTCTAGAATTGAAACAGCTGTAAGAGATGTTTGTCAATTTTTAATTAATAAATAATAGTTTATCAATTATCTCTCTCTCTTCTTATCTTATTGTAATAAATAAATATATACAAATCACAGTAAAGTTCAACATATTTTGTATAGATAACTAACCAGTATTTTCATAGTATTTTGCTATCCTTTAATGAGGTTTGCAACCTTTATTTGAAGTTCTAATATATATAGAGAGAGAGATACATACATATATATACATATATATATATATGTGTGTGTGTGTGTGTGTGTGTGTGTGTGTGTGTGTGTGTATGTATATATATGTATGTATGTATATGTGTATATGTGTGCGTGTGTATGTATATCTATGTTTGTATGTATGTGAGTGTATGTGCATGCGTGTAAGGGTATTGTATGTTTCAAGCCAATGTTCTGCAAAATAATTATTTTACGTTTTCTCAAATGTTTATAAAATTCATAAAACATCAATCACCTACCGACAAATATCTGGAACTGCGAAGGGTACAAAGGTTTCCCCAACGTACGCCAACTTAAACATGAATTATCTACATGTCTAAATGTACGAACAAGTCAAAACAAAATATGGTATCAACTTTCAAACTTATGTGGCGGAAAGTTGGAAACGCTACATAAATTACGGCCTTATTTTGTGGACATCCAGCCTAGATGACCTCAATGATTTCAAATTCCTACTCAATAGCATCATGGAATTGAGCCATAACCAAGTACCCTTCATAGACCTTTTGATTATCAGGGATTGACATAAACATAGAAACCAACGGATTCTAAACAGTACCGACTATTTTCTTTATGCCACCAAAACATACCAAAACTAATAGTCCATTTATCCTAGTGAGAAAAATTCGAGCACTTGCCTTCAATCTGGGTGTTCAGAATAAAAGACTCTTTGAATTAACGTAGGCAATACTTGAACGAATGTACCCCTCCACTCTCACAGAGAATGGAATAGAACGTGCCAAAGCAATAGATATTGAAAAATTAAGAAAAGCCAAAGGCATTTCGGATACACCCAAAACTCTAACTTTAATTACAGCACCCCCCCCCCCAAAAAAAAAAACGTAGAAACTTTCAGCATTATCCATCAGTACATAAGTACTCCGAGCCCCCACCCCAGAAACTGCTGTCGGACTTTTAACCCCCTACCTTCTGCTCTTTATTTTTCTGTGTCTTTATACTCTGTGTAAGTTTGCTCTATTAATACATAAATATCTAAATATTTATACTTGAATTTTCATTGTTTGAAAATGTCCAGTCTTTGCTTTCTCTCTATTTACATGTATTATATATGTATATATATTCTGTATATCAAACCTAAGCAGTTTTCTTTGTTAATTTCTTTCTTTCTCTCTCGCTTTCTTTTTGTGTATATATATATATATATATATATATATATATATATATATATATATATATATATATATATATATATATATATATATATATATATATATATATATATATATATATATATATATATATATATATATAGAAGTGCAGGCATGGCTATGTGGTAAGAAGCTCGTTTCCCAACCTCATGGTTCCGGGTCCAGCCCCACCGCGAGGCACCTTGGGCAAGTGTCTTCTAGTATAGCCTCGAGCCAACCAAAACCTTGTGAGTGGATTTGGCAGACGAAAACTGAAAGAAGCCTATCTTGTATATATATATATATATATATTATATGTATGTGTGTGTGTGTGCGTGTGTGCGTGTGCGTATGTATGTATGTATGTATGTATGTATGTATGTATGTATGCATGCATGTATGTATATGCATATATACATGCATACATGTACATACTTATATATATATATATATATATATATATATATATATATATATATGTGTGTGTGTGTGTGTGTGTATTTGTGTGTCTGTATTTGTGCCCCACCGTTGTTGGTGTGTTTACGTCCCCGTAACTTAGCGGTTCGGTAAAAGTGGCCTATAGAATAAGTACTAGGCTTACAGAGAATAAGTCCCAGGGTCGATTTGTTCGACTAAAGGCGGTGCTCCAGCATGGTCGCAGTCAAATGACTGAAACAAGGAAAAAGAAAAGGAAATATATATTCACCTGACAAGCTTCCACACAGTTTCCATCTATCAGATTCACTCAAAAGGCGTTTGTTGGATTGGGGCTACAGTAAAAACAATTGCTCAGAACACTGCGTAATGGATCTGAACACAAAACCACGCTGTACTAAAGCGAGCTTCTTAACCACTCACCCATGACTGCGTCTGTCACTGGAACCGATTCGGTTGCTATTTCTAGCAAACCGAGCAACCACGTACAGGCTCTTTCCTTGACTCACGGCTAGATTTAACACCGAGTTTGAAAGGAAATACTTTTAATAAAAGATGCAACAAAAACCAAAATAAAATAACAGCAACAATATTAACGTAGATAGAAAGTAATACTTCGTAGAATAAAAATCAAAACCATATTTTGGCTCAGGAAAAATAACCTTTGCTCTTCCTCTTCTTCCTTTACCTCCTCCTCATCACCATCGTCATTATCATTATCATTATCATTATTATTATTATTATTATTATTATTATTATTATTATTATTATCATTATTATTGAGATATAGAGAGTAGCGCATGCCATCAAAGTAACACTGATGTTAAATATATGAAGCCCATTATAACTATCATGACTATCCGTCAGATAAGGGTACACCGAGCACATGCATTATTATTATTATTATTATTGCTTAGACTCCGCCGGTTACGACGACGAGGGTCCCAGCTGATACGATCAACGGAACAGCTTGCTCGTGAAATTAACGTGCAAATTGGCTGAGCATTCCACAGACACGTGTACCCTTAACGTAGTTCTCGGGGATAATCAGCGCGACACAGAGAGTAACAAGGCTGACCCTTTGAAATACAAGTACAACTCATTTTTGCCAGCTGAGTGGACTGGAGCAACGTGAAATAAAGTGTCTTGCTCAAGGACACAACGCGTCGCCGTGAATCGAACTCACAACCTTACGATCATGAGCCGAATGCCCTAACCACTAAGCCACGCGCCCTCACTTATTATTATTATTATTATTGTTGTTGATATTGTTGTTGTTGTTGTTGTTATTTTCTCATTAAAAACAATTGCTCAGAATACTGCGTGATGGAACTGAACCCAAAACCACGCTGTACTAAAGCGAGCTTCTTAACCACTCACCCATGACTGCGTCTGTCACTGAACCGATTCGGTTGCTATTTCTAGCAAACCGAGCAACCACGTACAGGCTCTTTCCTTGACTCACGGCTAGATTTAACACCGAATTTGAAAGGAAATACTTTAATAAAAGATACAGCAAAAAAACAAAATAAAATAACAGCAACAATATTAGCGTAGATAGAAAGTAATACTTCGTAGAATAAAAATCAAAACCATATTTTGGCTCAGGAAAAATAACCTTTGCTCTTCCTCTTCTTCCTTTTCCTCCTCCTCATCACCATCGTCATTATCATTATCATTATTATTATTATTATTATTATTATTATTATTATTATTATTATTATTATTATTATTATTATTATCATTCAGTAGTTTTATTTTTATAGCGTGCTTTCACTTCACTACCGAGCTCAGGTATGTGCTGTGATTTGTTGTGATGCTCTGATGGTTATTGTATGGAAAATGTTCTGCGTAGGATGTGTGCAGTGCCTAGTAGTGCAATTTTCTGTATGTTATATGTGTTTGTAAGTCCTGGTGTTTTTGTTATGTATTTGTCTGAATATTTTTTTATCATGCCTAATGCACCTACTATGAAGGAATTGTTTCTGTTTTTAGATTCCACATTCTGGTTACCTCTATTTCCAGGTCTTTGTATTTTGAAAGTTTCTCCATTTCTTTTAGAGACACGTTGTCATCAGCCGGTATTGATACATCAATTAGAAAGCATTTTTTTTCTTCATGATCTCTGACAACTATATCTGGTCTGTTGGCCTTAATTTCTCTATCTGTGTGTATCGGCATATCCCAGAGTATGGTTGCTTTCTCGTTTTCTGTGACCTTTTCTGGTGTGTGCCTATACCATCTTTTTTCTGTTGTTATTCCATAATGTTGGCATAGCTTCCAGTGTATGTAGGTTCCAACTCTGTCATGTCTGTGAATATATTCCTTCTTAGCTAGGACTGGGCAGCTAGAGATAATATGATTTATTGTTTCTTGTCCATCTCCACATATTCTGCAGTTACTTGTTATATTTCTTTTCATTACATGTTTTTGGTAATTTCTGGTGGGGAGGCTTTGGTCTTGTGCTGCAATTAAAAATCTCTCTGTCTCTGCTTTGAGTCCTGAGCTTCTCAACCATTGCTGGGATTTTTCTTTGTCTATT
>NC_042999.1:154559224-154566724 GCF_006345805.1 Octopus sinensis
TGAAGTGAATCTAACGGTTTTTGTGTGTTTCTTAAATGGCTTACAAACACCTTCCACGCTGCAATATATATAACACACATATATATATATGTATGTATGTATGTATGTATGTGTGTATATGTGTATGCATGTATGTGTGTGTGTGTGCGTGTCTGTGCTTGTGATTGTCCTCCACCACTGCTTGACAACGAATGTTGGTTTGTTTACATCCCTGTCACCTAGTGGTTTGACAAAGGAAACAGATAGAATAAGTACAATGCTTACAAAAATAAAACTGGAGTTGATTCATTAAACTACAATTCTTCAAGGCATTGCCCCAGCATGGCCACAGACCAATGGCTGGAAAAAGCAGAAGAATAAAAGAATACATTCTCTGCTTTGGTCTTATGTTCAAGGCATGAGAAAGCTTGAGTTTACATGAGAAGGCCTAACAGACCTGGTAGAAACAGCAGCCAAATCTCCCTCAAATCACACCTTACTGTCTTATGTATGTATATATATATGAGCCAATGAGGGGGACCTCTACATGGTAGCTAGACCTGGTAGAAATAGCAGCCAAATTTCCCCCAAATCACACCTTACTGTCTTATCTATGTATATATGTATGTATGAGCCTATGAGGGAGACCCCTACATGGCAGCTAGACATGGTAGAAATAGCAGCCAAATCTCCCTCAAATCACACCTTACTGTCTTATCTTTCTGCTACTTGGATATAGGTGTTATATTCGTCGTAAAAAATTTTCCTGTCACACACTCACGCACACGCACACACACACACACACACACGCACCCTCACACACACACACACGCGCACACCCACACACACCCACTCACACACACGCACGTTAGCTTACAATTTTATTTATATATTTGCGTGTCTATGTGTGGAAAGAGGAAGTGGGAGGCAGAGTGAAAGAATCACTCACTACAGTAAGTCAATTACTTTCATTTTATTCGTTGCCCACTGTGTGTGTGCGTTTGCGTGTGGTGTAAACCAGACTAAGAAAAGCATTTGACACACACACCAGAATGTGAGTTTTCTGTAAATTTTGCTTAATTGGAGTTTAAATTTTAGAAACTGGACCTGGCATGACGCGATGCATTGTACTGTTAAAAATGCTAGGTAAATTGTAATTGAAGAAATCCTATATTGTAGATTTGTATAACTCCCAAAGGGAGGCAGATAAAATCTGCCTTTTATAATAAGATATATATACATATATATATATATATATATATATATATATATATATATATATATATATATATATATATATATATATATATATATATCATAGAAATATTAAAATAACTAAGTCTCTCTAAACTAGGTAAATAAAACCATCGAACAGAGATTGTCGGAAGCGACACCTACTGGCTGGCTGCGCTGCATTGAAAAGGGGCAATACTCCGAAACGCGTCTGTAGCTGCCGGTCAAGTAGTGTGGAGCGACTGACCTCCCTTGTTCGAGGGTTATATGGATACAGTTTGTGTATCAAATGGCTAACTTAAGGCGATGGCCTCATGGAGCTAATAAGCGGACAGCTTTTTTCTTATTTTTATAAGAATGCCATATTAGTATGGCGATGACTATTATTATATATATATATATATATATATATATATATATATATATATATATATATATATATATATATGAAGGAGGAGACCCCTTCGGTCATGAATGACCATGGGATTGCACCTAGAAAGTTACCCTCCGAGGCACAAGTCAGAGTAAGATTGTTTGTGGAAGGCCACCAGTCGCCCATGCATACTAGCCTCTCCACACCACTAATGTTATCCAAGGAAAAAGCAAAGGCCGATACAGCTTGGCACCAGTGATGTCGCAACTCATTTCTACAGCTGAGTGAACTGGAGCAACGTGAAATAAAGGGACTTGCTCAAGAACACAACACGCAGCCCTGTCCTGGATTCGAACTCACAACCTCACGATCGTAAGATCTACGCTCTAACCACTGAGCCATGCGCCTTCACTGTATATATGTCTGTGTGTGTGTGTATGTATGTATGTATGTATGTATGTATGTATGTATGTATGTATGTATGTATGTATGTATGTATGCATGTATGCATATATGTATGTATGTATTTGTATGTTTGTGTTTGTCACCTCGCCATCGTCTGACAACTGATGCTGGTGTGTTCCCGTGCACATAACGGCGGTTCAGCAAAAGAGACCGATAGAATAAGTACTAGGCTTACAAAGAGTAAGTCCTGGGGTCGACTTGTTCGACTAAAACGGCGGTGCTTCAGCTTGGCCGCAGTCAAATGACTGAAACAAGTAAAAGAATAACGTTTCTTTTAAACATCGAATGGCTATGAGAGTCCACTGGAGTCCACTCGAGGGGACACGAGTAAAATAAGAATCAAAGAGTTCTATAGGCAAAAATGGACTAAATCTTTGAGGCCGGTGCTCCAGCATGGTCGTACTCACAATGAATCAAACATGTTATAAATAAAATGAGATGTTGCTGCATCTGGTAAAGTTTCACTTGTTCATTAATCAGCGGAGCAGATGCTTCCAACTGAAAACAGCTTCTCAACACACACACGCTTGCACACACACACACACACACACACACACACACACACGCACACATACACACATACGCTCACACATGGGCACACAGACACACACTCTCACACACACAGACACACACGGACACACACACACACAGACACACTCGCACAAACACGGAGACATACACTCGCACGCACACACACGCACACACATACGCTCACACATGGGCACACAGGCACACACACGGACACAAACACTCGCACACACGCACACACACAGACGGACACAGACACACACACACACACACGGACTCACACACACACAGACACACACACACGGACACACACACATGGACATACACACGGACACACACACAAACACACGGGCACATCCACTCGCACACACCCATGCACATGCACACACACACACGCACTCACATACACACGGACACACATAGACACGCACACGTGGACACATACACTCACACACGCACAAACGATTACACACATTCACACACACACACACACACACACACGGGCACATGCACTCGCACACAAACACACACGCACCCACACACACACACTCGTACACAGACGCACGCACACACACACACGGACAAACACACACGGACACACGGATGCAGATACTGGCACACACACGGACATACAAACGGACACGCTCGCACACACACACACACACACACACACACACACACGAACACACACACATACACTGGCACGCATGCGCTCAAAGAGAAAGAGATGATGGCGAGAAGAGTGCAGCGACCGAGGCTAGAGGCACATGTCAACCAATTCAGTAACACTTCGTATTTGCCTATTAAATATGAACATAACCTCTTCAATTATTTATCTTAGAATTCTCTACGCAATATAACCCTCACACCTTCCCTTTCCCTCCTCACGTTCTTCCTTTCTCCCTCTGTTTCCCATTCCAACTCTTTCCCTTTCTCTCCTCTTCCTCTCTCCTCCTCTGTTCTCTCTCTATCTCTTTCTCTCTCTCTTGTACATTTTATGTTAGTTTTCTCTGTATCTTTCTTTCAATCTCTCTTTTATCACTCTGTCTCCCTCCACCCTCTCTCTCTCTCCCTCTCGATCGTATTTGTCAGTTTCGTCGTATGAAACATATTTCTCTTATTTATCAAACTCAAAATGTGAAGGCGTGTGGCCTAGTGTTTGCCCTCAGAATCGCTAGATCGTGGGTTCAATCCCCAGATCAAGCAGCGTGCTGTGTTCTTGCTCAAGAACACAACACGCAGCCCGGTCCGGGAATCGAACTCACAACCTCACGATCGTAAGCTCTACGCTCTAACCACTGAGCCATGCGCCTTCACTGAATATATGTCTATGTGTGTGTATGTATGTATATATGTATGTATGCATATATGTATGTATGCATATATGTATGTATTTGTATGTTTGTGTTTGTCGAGGGGACACGAGTAAAATAAGAATCGAAGAGTTCTATAGGCAAAAATGGACTAAATCTTTGAAGCCGGTGCTGCAGCATTTCATAATAGTCGACTTTTGTATACAGGAATAGGGAAAAGTATGTATACAGTTACTTAATATGAACAGAACGTTCTTTTCATTTCTCTATTTCTTTTTTAGGATAAGAATTCTATGATTCTAAGTTCTTTTTAACTAATTCCTTCTGTAAAAAAAAAACAATTATTCCCAATTTCAGATAGTGATTACAAATTTCCAATTTTACCAACGATAAACAAAAGTGGATCACCAAGCAGTATTGGAAAACAGGGAATGCAGAAATGGTTAGACGGAAATGGACTGAAGAATTTCAAAGACCAGCTCCGTCAAGATTAACAGTTTACAGAATACGTGATAAGGCGGCGAGCTGGCAAAAACGTTAGCACGCCGGGCGAAATTCTTAGCGATATTTCGTCTACCGTTACGTTCTGAGTTCAAATTCCGCCGAGGTCGACAATGCCTTTCATCCTTTCGGGATCGATTAAATAAGTACCAGTTACGCACTGGTATCGATATAATCGACTTAATCCGTTTGTCTGTTCTTGTTTGTCCCCTCTGTGTATAGCCCCTTGTGGACAGTAAAGAAATAAGAATACGGGATAAATTTTAGCAAACTGGGTCCATCTGCAATGCAAAGAAAAGTGGTCGACCGGTCAGTGTTGCCACTGAATAAAATGAAATGCTTGTTGCTCAATCATTCACTCAAGGTCCACAGGCATAAAAAAAGGTGGGCTTTCTAATGAACTAGGCA
Source organism: Octopus sinensis (assembly GCF_006345805.1). Classification (NCBI taxonomy): domain Eukaryota; kingdom Metazoa; phylum Mollusca; class Cephalopoda; order Octopoda; family Octopodidae; genus Octopus; species Octopus sinensis. The sequence goes on from NC_042999.1 coordinate 154,564,025, forward strand.
TCTCCCACAGATCACTTAGTCGCTTAAGTTTGAACAAAAATAAAGGAATACAAGGAACATTCCAGTCATACTTACTTTTGCCCACCAGGATAATGAGATTGCTGTGGTTAACCTTCGGTCTGAACCTGCACAGGTTTGTGTCAGCATGAAGCAATCCATAGGGAAATTGCTTCCACTGTGCTGACATGTTCTCTATACATCAGCCTAACGACGTAATCTTCACTAAGACCTACTATAACCCAATAGACAGCCATGTATTTGCTGCAGAGAACTTTTACAGAACTCGATATTCTGATGTTTAAATGAATATACTAAAAAAACATACAAACTTCTGGCTGCTCCACCAACGTCTTCAACTTTATGTGTAAAATGTGTCTCGTCAATCATTGAAGTAGGAAGTATTTATTTTGGTTTTTATTCAAAACATTCATCATATTATAAATATCATTTATTTTCTACTGTCTAGTTTTTCGTTTATTCTTTGCTTTCTTTTTCCATCTGCGAATCCATATATTTTTTTCGATCTGCAAAACGAAACAGCATTACATATAGATATATATATATGTGTGTGTGTGTGTGCGTGATTTGTGTGTGTGTGTGCGTCTGTGTGTACGTATGTATGTTTATATGTATGCATAATTGTATGTATGTACACATACACAGCACACACAAATATGTTTGTATAAATGTATATATGTGTGTATGTTTATATATATGTGTGTATATATATTATATATGTGTGCGTACATATATCATATAGATATACATAATATATACACACACGTATGTATAATATATATACACATATATATATATATACACGTACACACACATATAAACATTAAATATATTTGTATAAATATATATGTATACATATATATACATATGTATATATATGTGTGTGTGTGTGTGTGTGTGTGTGTGTGTGTGTGTGAGACAATTATTCGGTAGCCATGACAAAACTCCGAGTTTCGGACGTCGGGAAGGAAACCCACCCCGCCATCTTTTCAGTTATCCGGCTATCAAAAGAATGCATTTTCATAGCATTTTTTCGATGGCCGGATAACTGAAGAGATAGCGGCGTTGGGTTTCCTCCCCGACATCCGAAACTCGGAGTTTTATCATGGCTACCGAATAATTGTCACATTTTAATTTTACAGATAAATTCCTCTATTTACATAATATCGAGGTATCTTTCATTCTTTTGTTGTCTTACCATTTCTATCAATATATATATATATATATATATATATATAACGGGAAGCTTTATGAAAATAAACAAAAGACGAAGGCAGGTGGAATACAAACAAACAATTGTATTAGTATGGCGCTCAGGAATATAAATAAAACAAGTCTTTTACGTTTCGAGCCTACGCTCTTCAACAGAAAGATACACAGAAAAGAAACACGGAGAGAAACAAGGAGAGAAAAAAATGCGTGCAGAAGCTAGCGAATCAACTTGGCGATCTATATATATACACACACATACAAAATTTAGAGGACTGACCACTAAAGTGGACAGCCTATATGCTAAACATAGACGTCAAATCGCCATTTTTTAATCTTTGGATTTTTTGGCGTCAAATCGCCAATTTTTAATCTTCGAATTTTTTTAATATGCTAAGCCACTAGTTTTAATTTATTAATATCAATTTCTACCCTTATTATTTAATATATATATACGATTTTAAAATAGGATAAAATCTTTATAAGAAATTATCAAGTAGTTAGCGTGAAAAACATAATAAAGGAAAAATTTATTAATTATTCCCTGTATTTATCTTTTATCTTTTTATCTTTTACTTGTTTCAGTCATTTGACTGCGGCCATGCTGGAGCACCGCCTTTAATCGAGCAACTCGACCCCGGGACTTATTCTTCTTGTAAGCCCAGTACTTATTCTATCGGTCTCTTTTGCCGAACCGCTAAGTAACGGAGACATAAACACACCAGCGTCGGTTGTCAAGCAATGCTAGGGGGACAAACACGGATACACAAACACACACATACATATATATATATATACATATATACGACAGGCTTCTTTCAGTTTCCGTCTACCAAATCCACTCACATGGCATTGGTCGGCCCGGGGCTATAGTAGAAGACACTTGCTCAAGGTGCCACGCAGTGGGACTGAACCCGGAACCATGTGGTTTGTTAGCAAGCTACTTACCACACAGCCACTCCTGCGCCTATGTATATATATTTATTTATATTAAGACCATTACTAAACATAAATGCCTCACGCTAAGAGGTACTCTTACAGTCAAATCTACCATAATAAATAAACACATTGTATCGTACTCGAGGGAATGCGACTCTCGAAGTGAGCATTTTAAAAACAGAATTCAGGTGTATATCATATGATTTCATAATTAGTGCTCAAAATGCACTTTTTAATCGTCAGTGCAAGCATAATTCACGATACATAAAAATGAACAAAAATCAACATACCAGATGAACAGCAAATGTATCCAGCATAGTACATAGAATTGTTCACACTTATATATCTATGTAAAAGGCGGGCTTTTCGAATTGCATCTCGATATATGTCTTTACTCAGAATAAAATTCAGCACTGAATATATTCCGGTTAAATTTACAATTGAAAAATAGGATAAAATCTTCATAAGAATTTATCAAGTAGTTAGCGTGAAAAACCTCATAAGGGGAAAATCCATCAATTATTCCTCTTAAAT